>NW_027506897.1:762500-807500 GCF_052324685.1 Brachyhypopomus gauderio
GTAGGTCACTAATGTGTAGTCTCAATTTAGGGTCAAATAGCATTGGAGTTTGTGTTGTGTAGTTTCTCTCTCTCCCTCCCTCTCAATCCCCCACCTCTCTCCCCCTCTCTCTTTCTCTTTTTCCCTCTCTCTCACTTTTACTTTCCCCTTCTGTCCATCTATTAGGTAACATTCAGGTTGTACACTGTATGCTGCATTTCTGTCATGTCTAACATGTATTGTCTCATATAACCAGTTGTAATGTGCAGTTGTGTTATGCTAATCAGTCTTGTGTTATAGGAAATGTGTGTGAATCTCTGTTGTTCAGATAACATCATGTAATGTAGATGCTAAAGTCAGTAATTGTATTAAATTGGTTATGCATATTCATGACCTTACACCAACACATTATTATTTCTAATTTATCTGTTTCAATTGTTGGTGGGAGGGATCAATCACCCCAGTACAGAAACTCCCTACAGTGTTACAAGTCTTATTATGATTTTGTACTGATTCTATGATGCTTTTGGGAAACTCCCCCCAGTGCTGTAATGTGTTTATAAAAATACTCACTCAGCTTTTCTGGATGCTGTGACCACTGGCATCAGTCTCAGTAGACATTTCTCTGATGGTTCATATTTACTCAGGACAAACTCATCTAGCTCCTCTTCTGAGTTCAGCAACACAAACACCACAGCTGACCACTGAGCAGGAGAGAGTTTAGCTCCACGGAGATTATTGTAATCTCCTCCGTTCAGGTATGTTTGAACTTCCTGCACTAGAGAATGATCATTCAGTTCATTCAGACAGTGGAACAGATTGATGGATTTCTCTGGAGAGAGCTTCTTCCTGATCTTCTTCTTGATGTACTTGACTGTTTCCTCTGTGCTGTGAGAGCTGCTTCCTGTCTGTGTCAGTAGACCTCGTAAGAGAGTCTGATTGGACTCCAGTGAGAGACCCAGAAGGAAGCGGAGGAAAAGGTCCAGGTGTCCATTCTTACTCTGTAAGGCCTTGTCCACTGCGTTCTTAAGGAAGTCAGACATTGTTGATCTTTTAAAGAATGTATATTTTTTCTGTTTCAACACATTTGTGTTGTTGGAGATGAAAGAGAGAAATGCATATAAAGCAGCCAGAAACTCCTGAACACTCAGATGTACAAAGCTGAACACATTCTCCAGTTCAAACTCCTTTCTGAAGATCTGTGTACACACTCCTGAGTACACGGACACTTCTTTGACATCAATGCCACACTCTCTCAGGTCTTCCTCATAGAAGATCAGGTTGCCCTTTTCCAGCTGTTGGAAAGCCAGTTTTCCCAGTGCCAGAACAATATTTCTAGTCTGGTGAAGATCAGTGTCAGTTTTTCCATGGTACTTTCTGTCCTTGTATTTGATGTTAAAGATCAGGAAGTGTGTGAACATCTGAGTCAGAGTCTTGGGGATCTCTCCACTCTCTGCTTCACCCAACATGCTCTCTAGAACAGTGGCTGCAATCCAACAGAAGACTGGAATGTGGCACATGATGTAGAGACTTCTTGATGACTTCATGTGTGAGATGATTTTATTGGCCAGGATTTGATCACTGATTCTCTTCCTGAAGTACTCCTCTTTCTGAGGGCCACTGAACCCTCGTACCTCTGTTACCTGGTCAATACACTCAGGAGGGATCTGATTGGCTGCTGCTGGTCGAGAGGTTATCCAGAGGAGAGCAGAGAGAAGCAGATTCCTCATGATGAGGTTTGTCAGCAGCACATCCACTGAGGTCGACTTCGTTATGTCTGATAAGCTCTCATTGTTATGGAAATCTAGAGGAAGTCGACACTCATCCAGACCATCAAAGATAAAAATGACTTTATAAGCATCACAGTCTATTAACTGTAATGTTTTTGTTTCTGGGAAAAAGTGATGAAGCAAATCCATCAGATTGAACTTTTTCTCCTTCATCAGATTCAGCTCCCTAAAAGGAAGTGGAAATATGAAGTGGACGTCCTGATTGGCTCTTCCTTCAGCCCAGTCCAGAATGAACTTCTGCACAGAGACTGTTTTACCAATTCCAGCAACTCCTTTAGTCAGCACTGTTCTGATGGGTTTGTCTTTAAAGAGGTCATTACATTTGATGGGTGTCTCCTGTGTTGCTGGTCTCCTGGATGCTGTCTCAATCTGTCTCACCTCATGTTCATTATTGACGTCTCCACTCCCTCCCTCTGTGATGTAGAGCTCTGTGAAGATCTCATTCAGAAGAATTGAGCTTCCATGATCTGAAATTCCTTTAATTTTTTTATATTTCTCCAGTAGTTTGCGTTTGAGCTTTTGCTGATATCCAGAGATCATCTCTAAAACAACAGAAACACATGATGACAGTAATTTTATTTGTTTGCACTAAACCCACATGAACTATGCCACCTTCAGATATGCTGATAGTAAATAGCAAAAATGTATTTATTTGACATCAAGATCAATAATCTATATGGTCATGGTCTGGTGGTTAGGGAATTGTGGGTTGTGACCAGAGGGTCGTGGGTTTGATTCCCAGGCCTGACGCCATGACTTGAGCAAGACACCTAACCCCAACTGCTCCCTGGGTGCTGGGCTAGGGCTGCCCACCGCTCTGGACATGTGTGCACCACAGCCCCCTAGTAATCACTAGTGTGTGTGTGTGTGTGTGTGTGTGTGTGTGTGTGTGTGTGTGTGTGTGTGTGTGTGTGTGTGTTCTAACTGCACAGATGGGTAACTGCGGAAGACAGATTTCGATTGCGGTGCAAATCACAATTGACATGAAATGTGGCAACTATAATGTTCTCACAAATAATTCTTCTACGAGCATTTAAATGCTGAAGGCTCTTCTAAATTATTTTTATTGATATATGATTAAACAGTATGTGCTAATGGCTGTAAAATACTTCAACAAATGTGTTTTATTATGAAGATTAAGTATGAACAGTGTACTGTTTGTCTATTGTTTCTCAGTCAGATAATGCAAACCAGTCAGATTTACTAAAGTGTTTCTATGCTAATCAAAGATGTCTGATCCAAAATTGCTTGTAACATGCAACAGCTCAGCTGGGGCTAAGCCATTTTTGGCCTCCAGAGGGAGACACAGATCAGCCACACCTGTCACCCAGCCCACTGGAGTGCAGCTCACAGGCCCCCTGGTGGTCCGTGTTAGTTAAAGAGATCTTAAGGGCTGTCTGCTGAGTCTCCTCTATTCCTCCTCTCTACAGTCTTGAGTTCTGTCTTCACACTCTTGAGTTCTCATCATTCTTCCTTGGTTGGAAGAGACGTTTTTAGCAGTTTTAATCATGTCAGCCCTTTCCACTGACATCTTTAGTTGTTTAGGTTCTCTGTACTGGTATCACACTGGTTTGGTCACCCTGAGGGTGATGATTTGATCCCTCAATAGGAGTTTTGGGGTTGAGGTTATGGGCGTGTCTGTAATCATTCCCCACGCCCAGCTGGGATCAAACATCTACAGTTCCAGAACCTTTTTATTGGTGGAAATACAACAAATGGTTCCAAATTAGATTCACAAACCAGAGCAGTTTGTGTTTGTGCCTATCTGTTACAGGGAGTCCAGTCCATGTTCCACTCCAGGAATCCCTGATGTCCCTGGGAACATGAAGTCTCCGCCCTCGGCTTCCTGGTATATAAGGAGGAAATGAGAGGATCCCCGTGGCGATTCAGCCTTGCCGACCTTGTAGAGATTGTGAACTTTGAGATATTGAGATACTGTGTATGACCTTGTGATTTGGATTTGGATTTGCGTGCTCCTTTAATATAACTGTATAGAGTTGTGTATATAGATATATGTATATTGGTGGTTTGTGTGTGCACACGGTGAGTAGGAAGTGGCTGCCATTTTGTTTGGGTTGTGGGTTTGTATCTGTTTTGTATATAGGAAGTCAGAGTAGTGTTGTCTTTTGTTTCACCCTGTTAGTATAATTATGTCTGTTTCTTTCTAGTATGGTTTTTGTTAGTTCTTTTGGCCTGGGTCACTTCTGACGTTTGTACCTGTGTACACTTTGTCCTGTAAATATATTCTGTTTGTGAAAATTTGTAAATACACCAATACTTTACATCTTCTTGGATCACTGTGTCATCCATATTCCACCCCTTCACTCCCCTGTTACGGCCTAGAGCCTAGATAGGTCGTAACAATATAGTATATTGTACAGTGCATCTATATAGACAGGGGTGGCCAACCCGTCAGAGACCAAGAGCCATTTTGTTTACTTTGTTATGGCAAAGAGCCACATCATGAGTGGTGAGTGTAATTTGTTGTGTGTTGGCGAGTGTAATTATTAGCTGTGAAGACAGTCAAATTCGTGTTTTCCACTACGCCGGTTTTAAAAGTATTAGCGGCTCGCTAGGCTTGTAAACAAACCGCGCACCACGAAAATGTAGCAGTGTGTCGCCCCATTTGTGCAGGTGAGCCCGCGGACCGGCTGGGGAGCCGCGGGTTGGCCACTCCTGTATATAGACTATGATTATGCAAGATTGATTGCAGTCTCCTGTGTGATTGTGTAGCTGTCAGTCTCCTGTGTGATTGCACTCTCCTGTGTGATTGTGTCAGTGTCCTGTGTGATTGCACTCTCCTGCAGAGTTGTATAATCCAAGTTCAGAAAGTAAAAGTCCTCACCAGGATTTTGTTCAAGCTTGCTCTGCTCTCCTGTGTGATTGTGTCACTGTCCTGTGTGATTTTGTCCAAAGTGTGGGTCACGTTCAAATTTTCCAGCCCACAGCCTCTGTTGACCGTAGCATTTTATATTTCACCAGAAGATGGCATTGTATACTATACTATACTATACTAAGGCTGGGCGATATGGAGCAAAAATAATATCTCGATATTTTTTAGGTGAATGGTGATATACGATATATATCTCGATATTTTTTCTTCCCAAAAGGTAACAACAAAGAGGCAGTAATAAATCAAATCTACGTCCCAAATGAGTTGTGCGAAGAAGAGTGGCAGGACAGGGCGAAAGTTGTTAAAAGAGAAACTCAAGTAAATTCACTATTCACAGTGTTGTGCGTGAACGAGTTCAAAAGAACACGTTCATTGAACACGCTCATTTTTTCGTGAACGTTGAACTGAACGAAACACATTTTTTAATAACTTGAACGTGAATTATTTCACATTATGTGTCATGAACGGTAGACATCACTGTAAATGAACGTTGGAATTTGTTTCCATTGAAAACTGAGTGATTTCTGTTTTCTATTTTGAAACGCAACGAGAGAAAGTTCCTCCCTCCTGTATTCTCGCTGGTGCCGCTTAAATCATGCATCACCAGACAGAAATGGTTTTGACGTTGTGTGCGCAATGCATTGTGGGCAACGTAGTGTCCGCATGAGAATAGTTAACATACTGGCTAGTTAATAACATACTGGCTTCCGCACGACGTTACCCGTGATGAATTGCAGCAGAGCGGGGTAGGCATAGCACGTATAAGAACGTATAGTGATTTCTAGCTTGTAGTTTCTTTATTTCCTAGTTGGATGTGCACGGTATTCACGCCTTATCTGTGATTCGTGGTTTTGATTAGCTTCATGTTTGTGTATGGTTAAAGTCTCTGTTCCATTTTCAGGTTCGTAGTGTTTTAGGTTTTCAGTTCATGTTTGGTCTCCGTGTTCTCTAACGTGATATCGTACCTGGCAATACATGTATGTTCTGTTAGACTCCATGTTCATGTATGGCCGTTACTTGCTTCCTGTGTGTTTGTTCATGTCAGTGTATGTAACAATTAGTTGTACTCTTGTGTTTGGTCTAGTTTTGTGCCCTTGTAATTTCCGCTGCCTTTTAGTGTATTAAGCGTTAGTTCTCTATTCATCATGCCACGTCATTCGCGGTCCACTCGCGTGTCATCTGTAAATGTAAGATGTGAAATAAAATCTAATGAGATTGTACTATCTACTTCGCATTTGTGTCCGCCCCTTGATTGCGCAACAGCCAAACCGTGAAAAAAGTATTTGAATATCTCACGAAAAAAAGTAAAATGAACTGAACTTTGAACTAGTTCATAATTAAAATTGTGAACTTTGAACGTGAACTGTTCATGAAATACTTCCACACTACTGATGTAGCTCCTCGTTTAGGAACTAAATCATTCACAGTGTGAGCACTGCTGCTCTCTCCGCTGTTGGCCATGTTTATTTTGTGCGCTGCACGCATAACCTGCGTCCTTGCGTCATAATGTCGCGATATAGCGAAATCCTATAGAATAAAGAAATGTACCGGTATTTTTGTGAACAATATTATATCGCCCACCCCTATACTATACTATATAGAGGTGTGCCAAAAAATCGATTCATATATCAAAAATCGATTCTCATTTACTACGATTCAGAATCGATTTTAAATGTCCCAAAATCAATTTTAAGTCATGGTGAAGTCTCGCATTACGTAATTACAAAACTTTACGCAGACTTTACGCAGCAGATTCTGGGACACACTCATGTGCGGAAAAGTTTTAAAACAGATGGAGGAAAGAGATATTCAACATGTCCGGTCTTCATTTAAGGCAAAAATATGGGTTCATTTTGGTTTTTACCGAATGCCGGGGAAGACCGAACTGAGGGTTTTCCATCCACCGAGTTTTTGCGCATTTTGAAAATGCGCATGAAAAAAGCTGGATGGAAAAAGTCCAAAATTCAAAAAAAGCCCCAAATATCGCAAAAAGATTTTTACGCTAGGAGGAGGTGGAAAAGTTAGACTATCGCATCGCCAAAATTCGGAAAAACTGGATGGAAAAGGGTTTTTCGCAGTTCTGGAGAGAGCAAAAATTGAATTTAACTTTAAAAAAAATGTTTCAAAACCTCAACGTGCAAAAATGCGTAACTGCCAGATGGATGTAAAAACCACTATTGTTTGGCGTCCTCTCACGTGATATAAAGTTTATTCGCATAACTGTAATGAATGGAAACAAGGCTTAATTCGCATTTTTTTCTGCCGAAACTTGGAAATTGCGCATTATTTTTTCGAAAGGTTTGGATGGAAGCACGCAGAGCCGGAGTGGCTAATCGGGAGATTCCGGTGGATTCCCGATGGGCCGGCTCATATCAATCTCTAGTTTGGGCCGATTGGGAGGGAAAAATAATTTTGGGCCGGATTTGGGCATGAAACTCCCGGGCTGAAAAAGGGGCCCACTCCGGCCCTGGAAACACGGTAGTAGCTCGTTTGTAAGGCGTGTGTACGCGGTGAGCACGGGAACGTTAATATAGAGAAGGGTGAGAAATAATATAGAGAAGGGTGGACCCAAGTGCCGGCTCGCAAGATCAAGACAATTGACACTTATCAAATGTATTAGCGAGAGGGAAACGCGCACAGCAACCCAGAACAAACAAACAAAACAACGCGGAAGACTCAACGCGCAAAAGAATAGAAACCAAAACCGTGAGGGTACGGAGTAAAAATAGAAACAAAAAACAACGCGGAAAATACAACGCGTGAAAAATAACTCAACCGTAGTGAGATTCGAGGAAGAAACAAAATAACAACAGTAACTAAAAAAAACGAAACCAAGGACGCCAGCAGAAGTAACTGGAAAAAAAACGCTGCAGCAAAATAAAACCCTTCCCAAAAATAAAGGCAAAACGGATAGGAAGAAGTACAGGATTGGGAAAACTTGAGATGGGTCAGGAAGCGACGCAGGAGATAGATACTCGAATAAGTAAAGAGAAAGCATAACAGAGAGAGGTGGCGAGACCATTAAACGATAAGCAACCACAGAGAAAGCAGGGACCTGGCTGTGTATGGTTACGCCGGTTTAGTCTGGGACTGACTCTGGTGCCCCTAGCAATGGCTGGGGGAACTGCATCCGAGCCAGCCCTGAGAGCTCGCAAAATGAAGCTCAAGAATTTTGGTAACAACAAAAACCATTTTATTTTACTAAAGCACTTTATTTTTGTTAATTAAATGTGAAAGACACTTAATTTTCTGTATTTATCATTCTGTCTTGCAAAGCAGACTGTAGTAGATCATGCAGATTTTATAAACTGAAGCAGATTTTTATAAATCAAATCGTTTTTTGAATCGAAAATCGTTTTGAATCGAAAATCGATTTTGATTTACTATACACTGTGTCCCCCTCCCCAGAATACCAGGCTGAATGGGTGTGGCCACCACACATGTCCACCTCACCAAATCTGGACAAAAAGTCTGGACACCCCTGGTGTAAAGTGTCCTGTGTGTTTGCATCTTCTTCAATATATCAGAGATGTGGATATTCAGATGTGATCTTCAGTACATAATCAGTGATGTGTATATTCAGATGTGATGTTCACTACATAATCAGTGATGTGTATATTCGGATGTGATCTTCACTACATAATCAGTGATGTGTATATTCAGATGTGATCTTCACTATATAATCAGTGATGTGTATATTCAGATGTGATCTTCAGTACATAATCAGTGATGTGTATATTCAGATGTGATCTTCACTACATAATCAGTAATGTGTATTGTCATGATCCCCACGGCAACCCCTCTTCTTTGTGTGCTTTTATTTTGAAGTCCCTTATTGTGTCTGACTTCATGCCCCACCTTGAACCCCGCCCCCTCCTCATTGTTTTCAGGTGTGTCTCGTTTGGTTCTGTGTTTTATTCAGTGTATTTGTCCTGTGTTTAGTCTTTTGTTTTGTGGATTATTGTAAGTTCCACTAGTTTTGATACTGTTTGTAATCTTGCTGGTCCATGTCTTTAATGTATTTGTCTCCCCTGTTCTGTGTATTAATGTTCTCCTTTAGTGTTAGTTGGTGTATTTGGTCACTGTTTGGTTTGTCTTTGTTTTATGTCAGTATATTCTGTGCAGTGTTGGTTGTTTTGTTATTAAACTACTTCAGAGTCCACACTTGTGTCCAGCCTACCTTGCCCAAACGTTACATGTATAAACAGACCTTCACTGAGTGCAGGACTCCCTGAAGATCCTCCAGTCTGAACTGGGATGGTGCTGGAACTGGACTTTTCCTGAACTGGAGGAGAGAACAGTGGAAAATACCAACGTTATTAACATAATTAACTTTGTATAAAAGAGGATTTGGCCTGAGAACTGCTGTATTCATTTGTTTTTATATACTATACTCTATATATATATATATATATATATATATATATATATATATATATATATATATAGTGTGTGTGTGTTTATATAAGGATTGGGGCAGGTGTGGGGTAAATGCAAAGTAAGAATGCTTTAAATATAGATGTGTTAATAGTTTATTTGTTAATTAACAAAATTAATGAAAAGAATCAGTCAAGCCCACTACCCCTGTGTGGTGCTTTCATGTGTCACATCTGGCCCCGCCCTCTACCCCTGTGTGGTGCTTTCATGTGGCACGTCTGGCCCCGCCCTCTACCTCTGTGTGGTGCTTTCATGTGTCACGTCTGGCCCCGCCCTCTACCCCTGTGGTGCTTTCATGTGTCACATCTGGCCCCGCCCTCTACCCCTGTGTGGTGCTTTCATGTGTCACGTCTGGCCCCGCCCACTACCCCTGTGTGGTGCTTTCATGTGTCACGTCTGGCCCCGCCCTCTAACCCTGTGTGGTGTTTTCATGTGTCACGTCTGGCCCCGCCCTCTACCCCTGTGTGGTGCTTTCATGTGTCACGTCTGGCCCCGCCCTCTACCCCTGTGTGGTGCTTTCATGTGGCACGTTTGGCCCCGCCCTCTACCCCTGTGTGGTCCTTTCATGTGTCACGTCTGGCCCCGCCCTCTACCCCTGTGTGGTGCTTTCATGTGGCACGTCTGGCCCCGCCCTCTACCCCTGTGTGGTGCTTTCATGTGTCACGTCTGGCCCCGCCCTCTACCCCTGTGGTGCTTTCATGTGTCACGTCTGGCCCCGCCCTCTACCCCTGTGTGGTGTTTTCATGTGTCACGTCTGGCCCCGCCCTCTACCCCTGTGTGGTGCTTTCATGTGTCACGTCTGGCCCCGCCCTCTACCCCTGTGTGGTGTTTTCATGTGTCACGTCTGGCCCCGCCCTCTACCCCTGTGTGGTGCTTTCATGTGTCACGTCTGGCCCCGCCCTCTACCCCTGTGTGGTGCTTTCATGTGTCACATCTGGCCCCGCCCTCTACCCCTGTGTGGTGCTTTCATGTGTCACGTCTGGCCCCGCCCACTACCCCTGTGTGGTGCTTTCATGTATCACGTCTGGCCCCGCCCTCTAACCCTGTGTGGTGTTTTCATGTGTCACGTCTGGCCCCGCCCTCTACCCCTGTGTGGTGTTTTCATGTGTCACGTCTGGCCCCGCCCTCTACCCCTGTGTGGTGCTTTCATGTGGCACGTCTGGCCCCGCCCTCTACCCCTGTGTGGTGCTTTCATGTGTCACGTCTGGCCCCGCCCTCTACCCCTGTGTGGTGCTTTCATGTGTCACGTCTGGCCCCGCCCACTACCCCTGTGTGGTGCTTTCATGTATCACGTCTGGCCCCGCCCTCTAACCCTGTGTGGTGTTTTCATGTGTCACGTCTGGCCCCGCCCTCTACCCCTGTGTGGTGTTTTCATGTGTCACGTCTGGCCCCGCCCTCTACCCCTGTGTGGTGTTTTCATGTGTCACGTCTGGCCCCGCCCTCTACCCCTGTGTGGTGCTTTCATGTGTCACGTCTGGCCCCGCCCACTACCCCTGTGTGGTGCTTTCATGTATCACGTCTGGCCCCGCCCTCTAACCCTGTGTGGTGTTTTCATGTGTCACGTCTGGCCCCGCCCTCTACCCCTGTGTGGTGTTTTCATGTGTCACGTCTGGCCCCGCCCTCTACCCCTGTGTGGTGTTTTCATGTGTCACATCTGGCCCCGCCCTCTACCCCTGTGTGGTGTGTGTTCTCTTAGTTCCGCCGTTGTTTTGGTTGCCTTCGTTTTCCTTCTGTTTGTCACACCTTCTGTTTTCCCGCCATATGTTGAGTTTTGTCAGTTGTTCCTGGTTTATCCGTGTGAGTAGTTGGGTTTATATTCCCTGCATGTTCGAGACTTTCCTTGTAGGTCTATGTGTTTATTGTCATGTATCATTTGGTGTAAGTTCACTTGCTCTCATGTTCATGTAAATCTGAGACTCTTGTGCTCACTCACAGCCTGGTTAGTGCTAGTCAGAGTTGTATAGTAACGAAGTAGAACTACTTCGCTACTGTACTTAAGTACTAAAATGCTGTATCTGTACTTTACTGGAGTATTATTTTTTTCTCCTACTTCCATTTTTACTTCACTACATATTTTCCCTCTGTTTAATACTTTTACTCCGATACATTTTTTTACGTGCTATATAGTTACTCGTTACAATTATAAACGTGTTAGCTGGCGCTGTCACCGTGTCAAGCGATCAGGCTGTCTTATGAAAAAACTGCGCATTCTCCGGTCGCATCTCGTTTACTCTGCTGCTGCCTTCACTGAACACTTGAGCTTCGTAATTTAGGTTCGCTCGACACGTCGTGACTGCCGCAAGGGTCCGCGCGGCAAAAATGACGCAATCGCGGCGGCTCCGCCCATGCGCGTTGACCACACGTGCGCGGTCGCGTCGCGAGGTCGTGCACCTCTTGATTTTTGTGCGTGCGAAGTTACAAGGTAGAATTCATGCACTTGTACGGCACTTTGACGGTCAATTTTCTGTATTTTCCAGCACCTTCAGCTTAATTTACATATTTATACAAATACACATATATTCCAAATAATTTGCTTTTTATCTCATTAAAAGAGATGGTACCGTGTTTGGTAACAGCAGAATAGCGCAGTAAGCCCTAGTTAGGTTAGATATCTTAGCTAACTAACCTAATTATGTTCATGGCGTGCTGCAGAATTCACTTAACATTAGCTGGCAATAAAGGCGACGTACTGACTAATCGTGTCCATTCTTATAGTGTAGTGTTTTTATAGGGAAAGGGCATTTAATGAGGGTAAACGCAGGGCAGTAGGCTCACCCTTAGAATCCGACAGACGGATTTTACGTCCAAAATACACCTCGTTTTCTCAGCTAAATTAAGGCGAATTTGTACTTCTGCGTAAAACCTACGATATAGCAAGACATAGGTTATCTGTTTTTTGTGTACGAAGTGTTAACCCCAGTTTTTTAAGTACATACAGAACACTTGTACTTGTGATCTTTGACATCTTTGATTTGTAAGTGATATATAAAAACTAATGATAATCAAACTTTGATGGCTTTCTTTAATTAATTCAAAACACAATACTTGTACTTTTTACTTTCAGTACTTGAGTAATAAATTTTAGACTAAACTACTTGCAATACTTAAGTACAAAAAATGCTGAATACTTCTGTACTTCTACTTAAGTAAAGTTTTTAAAGAACACTTCAACTTCTACTCAAGTCAATGTTTTGATAGAGTACTTGTACTTTTACTCAAGTATGGGTCTCGAATACTTTATACAACACTGGTGCTAGTGCACGTGTCCATGTTGTTCTATGTTCTGGTTAGTGCTAGTGCATGTGTCCATGTTGTTCTATGTTCTGGTTAATGCTAGTGCATGTGTCCATGTTGTTCTATGGTTGAACTTCCCTAGTCCATGTTTTGTTGAGTATGTGTATCATTACTAGTTTTTCTGTTGGCTTTAGTGTTTGTAGTATCAAGTGTTTTATTCTTTATGTCTATTCTGTCTTAATGGTTGTTGGTTTCTGGTCTTGTGGTTGTTTTGTATTCTTATGTTCTTCGAGTTCCCGTTTAGCGTACAACTGTTACCGTTAGTTCTCCTGTTATATTTTAATCTCGTCTCCATCATGGGTTTAGTTATTTTGTTCATAATGCCTCCCCACCCCTCTCCTCTCCCTGTCAGCACAGCTGGGCTTCCAGATGTTACTGGAGTCCCTGTAAATAAAACGTGTTCTTCTCAGATATTGTGTTCACCTCCCAGCTCCCCGACATTACAGTCATAAAATCAGATCAAATTTGTGTGACCACCCTGTGTCTTCAATTCTTCCAGGTCCACTTGCACAAAGTCAGACATTTTGTAGAATTACAGTCAGGAGTCTGATTAATCAATGATACCAAACAGCTGATAATGATCTTAGAAAGAAGATTTACAACTGTGAGAATTGTATTCATGACCTTCGTATGTATATAAACCCAGTAATTATAAATAAGTATTAACTGTGGTCTCTGATCATCTCAAAATTCAGATTCATCTCTTACCTCCATATATAAAGGTCACTGGTGCATTAATCTGATTCCCATGAATCTGAGGAGCACAGACGTTCCCTCCTGTTTGAGCTGTGATGTTGGTCTGATCTGTGATGTTGGTCTGTACTGGAGTAGATCCCTCCATCTTCTAATCAGACGTTACTTCACCAACACCACTAAACATCAACATATGAGGATGGCATTAAATAAGTTAGTGTTTCACATGTGTGAAATAGCACCACCCAGAGTATGACACAGGTCAGTGTGTCTCACAGTTTGTTTATTCACTGAGATCTGCAGTCAGCATTATTAAACAATTATTAAATAGTAAACAAACAGCAAATTATATTTTATTATTTGAAAAATTTAATAATTTTTGAATAAAATAATTTAAAAAATACAGGATAAGTTTGTAGATGGTTGGCTGTGAGCAGGTTCATATTATTAGTACACAGTTCAATCCCATAATAAAGGTTCTTTCACATATGAATACATTAATTCAGATCCCATCAAATGATGTTTCCAGTAATTTTTCAATTTAGGAGTATTGAAAAGAAAACTGAACTTGTAAATAAATTTACTGATGACAGTCTACCACTCCATTAGCTCCTCCCCTAATGATGATGTTATATCTCTCCTCATTAGCTCCTCCCCTACTAATGATGTTATATCTCTCCTCATTAGCTCCTCCCCTACTGATGATTGTATACCTCTCCTCATTAGCTCCTCCCCTACTGATGATTGTATACCTCTCCTCATTAGCACCTCCCCTACTGATGATGGTATATCTCTCCTCATTAGCTCCTCCCCTACTGATGATGGTATATCTCTCCTCATTAGCTCCTCCCCTACTGATGATGTTATATCTTTCCTCATTAGCTCCTCCCCTACTGATGATGGTATAACTCTGCTCATTAGCTCCTCCCCTACTGATGATCGTATATCTCTCCTCATTAGCTCCTCCCCTACTGATGATGGTATATCTCTCCTCATTAGCTCCTCCCCTACTGATGATGGTATATCTCTCCTCATTAGCTCCTCCCCTACTGATGATCGTATATCTCTCCTCATTAGCTCCTCCCCTACTGATGATGATATATCTCTCCTCATTAGCTCCTCCCCTATTGATGATGGTATAACACTCCTCATTAGCTCCTCCTCCTTCTATATACTCCACTGTATATACTCTGTACTGTATATTCTGTATGTACTCTGTACTGTATCATAGCGTGTATACTGTATGATACAGTATGATACAGTTCAGAGTATATGCAGTATTGTAATGTTCTAGCCACATACAGATAAGTTGGGAAACACAAAAGCTGAGAGAACAAGGGTTTATTGGCCTTTTCAGAGTCTTTCTCTACTGAAGGGACACAAGGGGACACATAGCCAATCTGTAAAGAAGAATTACACTGATGCTTAGGGCACAGTGACATACAAACCAGCAGGATTAACACTAAACAGAATAACTTTCAGTACAAATAGTGACATACAAACCAGCCAGATTAACACTAAACAGAATAACTTTCAGTACAAATAGTGACATACAAACCAGCCAGATTAACGCTAAACACAATAACTTTCAGTACAAATAGTGACATACAAACCAGCCAGATTAACACTAAACACAATAACTTTCAGTACAAATAGTGACATACAAACCAGCCAGATTAACACTAAACACAATAACTTTCAGTACAAACACGTGAAGAGAATTAACAGACAGTACGATAGACACCAGTGATCAGTGATGACAAGTACACATTGGAACAGACACCAGGCAGCATATCAAACATTAGGACAAACAAACACCGAAACAGACTAAAGGTAGAGACAACGAATAAAGGAAAAACTGAAACTAAGAGTAACACACAAGACAAGCGCACAAAACGTAGAGGGGAAACAGGACAAATCTAACGACTTACCTAATCTACCGACTTCACTGAAGAACACAAGGGGCACCAGGCTGTAGGAACTAAACAACACAGAGGAAAACAGAACACAAAACTGACAGAGAGGACAGAGAGGGACTAAAACACAAACCAGAATACAAAGGGAATAAATATGGAAGCAAGAGTCCAGGAAACTGTCAAACAGAGGAAACGCAACAGGAGAACAACAATCAATGAGCGTCCAGGCTGGAGTGAGATTGAGGGGTTTAAATACACGATAAAGTGAAGACAAAAACGAGACACAGGTGAACCTCATTACTAGAACGAGAGGCTGAACTAAGGTGGGCAAAGAAAACACAGAAATACCGGAATATTCTGTACACCTGCTGCTCGTTACTCCACTCTTTTCACAACTACTTAATCTTCCCCCTCTCACTTCTGGGTTGTGAAGTATTGTTGCCATGCCACATACCAAGCGTTCTGTCCCTCCTGTGTACCGACCTCTGCTCTCGTTCCAGACCTCGTTCCCAGCCTAGTTCCACTGTACTTTCATCCTTCTGTCTACCCGCCGTGACCCTGGACGCCCTGACCTCGACTACGACTAACCCATACACCACACACGCTCAGCGGAGTTATTCGTCCATTCAGGTGTTCTGTATTCACGTCTCTAATAAAAGCAACTATATTCCACATTTGGATCCTTGTCTGCCTGGTTGGTTCGTTACACCAAGAATGTGATAGAGCAGGGGGCGGGGCCATCTGTTACAAGCAGTGGTGGACGAAGTACACCAATTATGTACTTGAGTAAAAGTACAGTTACCTTGCATTGAATATTACTCAAGTAAAAGTAAAAGTATTCACCTCAATTTTTTACTTGAGTAGAAGTACAAAAGTATCTGCCTTCAAAAATACTTAAGTATTAAAAGTAAAAGTAAAAACCTTTTTTTTCTTAGCGTCACATCAAAACCCCTAGGCCTACTCGATCAAAAGGTGAACAGGAAACAGTGCCTTACATTTGCCTAGCAAACACAAAATACACAAAACTAGCCTATATTATCCTCACAACATTCATCTCCAAACTTTATCCATATTAATAATTCACACTAGAAAGGTAGACAAGTGGACAAACAGTTTTATATAAAAACATAATTCACCACCAAACAGAACAATAATTTCGAACTGGCCACTTCAGTCCTAGCTTGGGGGACTTTTTCTGAGGTTCTACGTTGTCCACCACATGGCGGGACAGGGAAGGAAGAAGCTCTAGCACCTAGAACTAGAACTGTGTGCAGCCCTACCAACTGAACTCATAATATTAAACTTGGCCGAATAATTAATATAATAATAATCAGAGTTGCCAACTCTCACGCAATGAGCGTGAGACACACGCATTGACTGTCTTTACCAGAGACCGTTTTCACTCGCACTACACTTCACATACATCCGATTTCTCACACTGAAAAAAAAATCTAGTTTATTTACCTCTGATCTACATCTATGATTCAATGAGTTACTAGTTCGCTGTGGCGCCAACCACTGGCGATCGATCGCGACATAATACTTAATTTGTGTCCAACTATTTACACTCGCCGCCACCCCCCGCCAACATTTTACACACATGCCGCCGCCCCGCCCCCCAAACCTGATAATAATAATTTGAATAATAATTTTAATAATTTTGCTTCGCTCATATTTACTTGCCTTCGCCTCCCTCATATGAATAAATTGCGAAGTTCGCTTCGCTTGGCCAAATTCGCGTGTATGTGTCCCCGGCTTTAACGTTTGATGTGGGAGTCTCCTGTGTTAAACTGGCGCTTAGCATCTCCACAGATTGCAATTCGGGTACTAGCACATTGCTTTGGATAAAAGCATCTGTTAAATGTAGTGTACTTCAATGTGATATAATTAACCGGGGTATATAAACCTACTAATCTAATGGTGAACTTACTTCGATGTGTTTTTTCAAGTTTGACAGCGAGTTCATAAATGATGACAGCGATGTGTTCTTCGGAATGCGAATAATTCTTCTTTTCGAGGAATACAAACACTTCGGCTAAATAAGGCCAGGGGTGTTGGGGGAAGACATCTGTTGCAGCCATGTCAGATCCTCAGCCATTTAGCGTACAAATCTTAATCTCTTACTGAGCGCTGATTGGTTATAGTCTGTGACATGGTACACTTTTACCTTTCGGTATTTTATTAAACGTGTCACGTAGGGCAACGCCCCCTCTCGTAGCTGTCACTCTGGGTTCCCTCATGTCTGTGTTCCCTGCCTGTTTGTCCCGCCCTGCTCGTTTATTTTGATGATTCCTCATTTGTTACCACGCCCCTGTGTCATTGTCATCACCTGTCCCTAGTTTGGTTCTATGTATATAAGTCCCGTCATTCCCCAGTCGTGTCATCCGTGATTTTGTCTACTTAGTGTCTTGTGCTTTGTTCTATCCGGTCCTTTGTGAGTATTGTTTCCGCTGCCAGTATTCCTGCCTGTTCCGTGTTTCCCCGTCGTGTTGGTTTATCTGCCCGAGTATGTCTGTTCGTATTTCATGTCTGGACTGCCTGCCTGTTATGACCCATGCCTGTGTTTTCGACTCTGCTTATGGTATTCCCCGTAATAAATCTCGCTCATCTCAGCGATTGTGTCCGTCTCCTCGCTCCGTTGCGCATGCAACGTTACGTAATCACGGATCAAACGAGGACACAGCGAGAGAGCGAGACTCCGGTGAGTTTAGTCGCTGTAGCGAGTTGTTGGCTGCTTCCGTGCAGTTTAACTCTCATGTGTTACAGCGCGAACGAGCCGGAGACAGGAATACCCCTGGCGCTGTGGGAACAAGGAAGTCTCGTCGCAGACCGAAGAAAGCGCAGTCTCTCACTACTGGCTTTCGCGGCGAGACTCCTTTTGAGCGCTGTGAGTCTGCCCTGCTTGACGAACGCGACAGGGGTGAGCAACCTGTGGTACAAGCAGCGGGCAGACGGAGGGAATGCACAGACGAGCTTTGGCTTACCCCTCGGTCGGCTCTCAATGGCTGCTGCGAGCTCCCGACGCCTCAGAGGAGGCGGAGCCATCGCAGAGAGAGCCACCGAGGGGCGTGTGTGTCTGTGTGTTCTTCCAGGCTCAACCCGGACACTGAGGAGGAGGACCTAACACCGCTGATCCCGCCGGCTACTCCACAGGACACCCCCATGTATTTTTTGGGGGGGAGTACAAGCCACGTCGGCTTGGCGGACACGCCCCCCGATGACGTCAGTATGGTGGCTCCGCCCCCCGAGGACGTCGGCTTGGCGGACACGCCCCCCGATGACGTCAGTATAGTGGCTCCGCCCCCCGAGGACGTCGGCTTGGCGCACACGCCCCCCGAGGACGTCGGCTTGGCGCACACGCCCCCCGACCGCATCTCCTCACACCAGGTTCCTGTCCCCGCTGCCCGTAGGCAGTCCGTGCCGGTTCCTGTCCCTGCAGCCCGTAGGCAGTCCGTGCCGGTTCCTGTCCCTGCAGCCCGTAGGCAGTTCGTGCCTGTTCCTGTCCCCGCTGCCCATCAGCAGTCCATGCCTGTTCCTGTCCCCGCTGCCCATCAGCAGTCCATGCCTGTTCCTGTCCCCGCTGCCCATCAGCAGTCCACGCCGGTTCCTGTCCCTGCGACCCAGGAGAGGTCGTCCACGCCGGTTCCTGTCCCTGCGACCCAGGAGAGGTCGTCCACGCCGGTTCCTGTCCCTGCGACCCAGGAGAGGTCGTCCACGCCGGTTCCTGTCCCTGCGACCCAGGAGAGGTCGTCCACGCCGGCTCCTGTTCCCGCTGCCCGCCAGCGGACCCTGCCTGTTCCCGCTGCCCGCCAGCGGACCCTGCCTGTTCCCGCTGCCCGCCAGCGGACCCTGCCTGTTCCCGCTGCCCGCCAGCGGACCCTGCCTGTTCCCGCTGCCCGCCAGCGGACCCTGCCTGTTCCCGCTGCCTGTCTGCCGGCTCCAGTTCCCGCTGGTCGCCGCCCGGCCGCGCCTGTGCCCGCTGCCCGCTGCCCAGTCGCGCCTGTGTCCCCAGAGACTGTGCTGCCCTCTATAGGGCCTGGACTTTTTGTGCCTCCTGCTTTGCCCTGTGATCCTGTCTCGTTTCCCATGTTCCCCTTGCTCCCGTGTCCTGTGCCTGGTTTTGTGTTGGTTCCTGTTCCTGTGTGTGTGCCTGTTCGTGTCCTTGTGGCCGTCCCTGTGTCGGTGTCTAGTGGTGTCCTCTCTGTCCCTGTTCCCATCTCTGTTCCCCAAGTCATAACCCACTTTGTTCCTGTCCCGGTCTCAGTTGTCCAAGCCGTGTTTGCCTCAGTGTGTGCCTCTGCCCTGTCCCCTGGCCCCACTCCCGTGTCTGTCCCCGGTCCTGTCCTGTCTGGCCCTGCTCCTGTGCCTCGCCCTGGCCCTGTCCAGCCTCCCCGTGTCCCGTGTCGTACCACGTCCCTGTCCAGCTCTTGGCCAGTCTCCATGTCCCCTGTCTTTGTCCCTGCCATGCCCCGGGTCCCATGTCCTGTTCTGCCCGGTCCTGCCCCTCTGGTCTGTCCTGTGTCTGCTGTTCCTGTCCCTCGCCGTGTGCCGTAGTTCCCTGTCCTGTCATAGTCGGTGTCCCTGTCCTGTCTGCCCTTGCGTGCCCCGGAGTGGCACGCTTTGAGGGGGGGTTCTGTCACGTAGGGCAACGCCCCCTCTCGTAGCTGTCACTCTGGGTTCCCTCATGTCTGTGTTCCCTGCCTGTTTGTCCCGCCCTGCTCGTTTATTTTGATGATTCCTCATTTGTTACCACGCCCCTGTGTCATTGTCATCACCTGTCCCTAGTTTGGTTCTATGTATATAAGTCCCGTCATTCCCCAGTCGTGTCATCCGTGATTTTGTCTACTTAGTGTCTTGTGCTTTGTTCTATCCGGTCCTTTGTGAGTATTGTTTCCGCTGCCAGTATTCCTGCCTGTTCCGTGTTTCCCCGTCGTGTTGGTTTATCTGCCCGAGTATGTCTGTTCGTATTTCATGTCTGGACTGCCTGCCTGTTATGACCCATGCCTGTGTTTTCGACTCTGCTTATGGTATTCCCCGTAATAAATCTCGCTCATCTCAGCGATTGTGTCCGTCTCCTCGCTCCGTTGCGCATGCAACGTTACAAAACGTTGATTTAAAAATGAAAAAGGAACGAGATGTTTCTGTAAATGTAACGAAGTGAAAAGTACAAATTTTCGCTTTGAAATGTAGTGAAGTAAAAGTATAAAGTCTTACCAAATAAAAGTACTTGAGTAAAGTACAGATACATGGAAATGTTACTTAAGTACAGTAACGAATTACATTTACTTAGTTACTGTCCACCACTGGTTACAAGTACATACTATATCATACAGTATATACTGAATATACTCTGTACTGTATCATACTGTATATACTGCATTATAACATTGGGAATATAGGTTTTCCGTAAATACAAATTCTCTACAGATAATTTATTTAAACATCTTTATTTCATGTCTAATATGTGTAGTCTTAGTGCGCTTTTGGAATATACTGTATTTGCAACCACCAAAGCACAATATAACAGATTAACATTAGGAGTTTTATTACTACTGTCTGACTACACTAACACTAGGAGTTTTATTACTACTTTCTGACTACACTAACACTAGGAGTTTTATTACTACTGTCTGACTACACTAACACTAGGAGTTCTATTACTACTGTCTGACTACACTAACACTAGGAGTTTTATTACTACTTTCTGACTACACTAACATTAGGAGTTCTATTACTACTGTCTGACTACACTAACACTAGGAGTTCTATTACTACTGTCTGACTACACTAACACTAGGAGTTCTATTACTACTGTCTGACTACACTAACACTAGGAGTTTTATTACTACTGTCTGACTACACTAACATTAGGAGTTCTATTACTACTGTCTGACTACACTAACACTAGGAGTTCTATTACTACTTTCTGACTACACTAACACTAGGAGTTCTATTACTACTGTCTGACTACTCTAACACTAGGAGTTTTATTACTACTTTCTGACTACACTAACACGGAGTTCTATTACTACTGTCTGACTACACTAACACTAGGAGTTCTATTACTACTGTCTGACTACTCTAACACTAGGAGTTTTATTACTACTGTCTGACTACACTAACACTAGGAGTTCCATTACTACTGTCTGACTACACTAACACTAGGAGTTCTATTACTACTGTCTGACTACACTAACACTAGGAGTTCTATTACTACTGTCTGACTACACTAACACTAGGAGTTCTATTACTACTGTCTGTATTATCTATCACAGACTCACATACTCACCGTGTTCCTCTGAAATAGATTCATGTGTCTCATAAAATGATGATCTGCTCAGTCTCTCTCACTCTGATCTGAATCTGTTTGTCCTGTTCAGTTTCTCATATGACTCTGTAGGAGGTGGAGACTCCAGATTCAGGTTTATCTCCATATTTTAACAGATCAGTATCATACTGGCTCTCTCCCAGTGCTGAATAACAGCACCAGAGTGGGTCACAGGTAAGTGGTTCACAGGTGAGGAATGCAGCCAGACTGCTACAAGTACACACACGTTGTATCATGCACAACATACAGAACTACTGTAAATAAATGACACCTCTCTGATCTGAGAACAGTGTAGCTGCATGTAACGCCTGTGGTGTCTGGGAGCAATGAGGGGGATTCATGTACTGAACAGAGTGTAACGAATCAAGGGGGTGTGATGCAAACGCAAGTATCAATGTGATTTATTAAATTAAACAAAGACCAAAAGGAACAAGAGAGAAAAACTAAGGACAGAAGAATATACACTACAGGCATGATAATCTGTCACCTTTCGGCGAAATTCGCCATTTTGAAGTTGAAAAGGGTGACCTACGCGAATCGTGTAGATCCGATGAGTTTTTTTTTTTTTTGGAGGGGGGGGTCCTGCAGATATTTTATATATATATATATATATATATATATATATATATTATCATATTGACTTAATAAGCATATAGAGCACTTCTGAAATCGGCAATTTCAATGACACAGTGGCCAGCAATTTCCGCCCAGATCCATCATAGAGGCCAAATTGCGTTTATACGAACGTTCTTCATTCATGTTGTGACGCTAAACGGGACGTGAAGCAGGACCTAGTGATATCTACACCGGGACACGGCAGAGGAGCGTACATTTACCACTACATTTAACAGATCGTACATTTACCAGTGGATTTAATTGGGTGATTAATGGTTTCAATCGTTTTCATATTTTCCGGTAAAACAAAGTTACTGCCGTTCGCTACAGCGTTGAACACTGTCAGAGCTAGCCACAAGCTCCTGTGATAAATAGGTAGATAGATAGGCCTATTAAGTTCGCGTCAACCCCGTGTATTTAGCGGTGACATAAAATAAGAAACAAGATTTTTTTTCTAGTGTCTGTAGTTCTAACTGGTGAATCCAGGGACGTGTGAGGATAACATTCGCGCCAGGGCTGAAAAGCTTGAAGATGAAGTTGCAAACTCTTGTCATTTGATAGTCTACCCTGTGCTTTAGCCCATGTTAGAAGCCTTTTGTGACAAAATAAAAACACGTGAACCCTGGTATTTTTTACACTCATTTTCGCCGCTGATGTTATTTATTGGTTCATTAAGACGTAATGGTTTTGACTGAGCCATCCGGAATGGCGAAAGCAGCTTCTCGCGTTTACGGATCTTGTCTCCGTCAAGACAGGTCAATATTTTTCAGCGCGACATTACCGTGAGAGAAGTCAACAGGGAAGACTCTGTGTTTCAATGGACTACTCTTCTTACTCGCACCTCTCAAAATTTAAATCTTTTTTTTTTATATCTGAATCTGACAGTGTCTGAATGTCATGTCTGACATATATTATGTTTAGTATCTCTATGTTCAATGGTTCAATTATTATTGTTCACTTTTTTATTTATTGTTCAATACTTTTCAGTATTGTTCTAATTTTGGTTAGATAGATAGATAGATAGATAGATAGATAGATAGATAGAAACAACCACCCCGTCAACAGTCACTGTACCAGCAGCACCCCCCCCCCCCCCTCTTCTCACCCTTTTAACCCCTGACACATTTTCATGTCTGACACTAGATCAAACATTAGATAGCCAACATGGCAACCAAGCAACACACTAAATGAAACACCACTTAAACACAATACTAGAAATATTTAAACTTAGACACACCACAGGAAGGACTACTTTACTTACGACAACGGATGAACTAACAATCACTAAAGCATGACACAACCACAACATAAATTGGACTGAATCAACTGGATGAACAAGAAGACTAGAATGCACAGGGAATTAATGCACACACTTAGAAGCGAGAGACGAAGGCTACAACAGAGTCTTAACTACTAAGGGGGACAGATTGACGGGGAGAAATATATGAACGAAGAACACATAAAATAGAGAGTCAGGGAGGGGAACAATATGCGAAGGGAAAATACAACTAACAAGGAACAACTAAAGTAAACCAGCAAAGAGATAAGAGAACTAAAACAGGGATGACAAAACAGAACAAACCAGACCAGCACACGGGATAAACGAAGGGAGAGCACAGGCTACTGAGCGCGGAGAGAAACATACACAGGCTCATGCAGGAAACATGGCAAACACAATGACCGACATCGAGAGGCTAAAACAGAGGGGATAATATACTTTGACACATGGAGGAGAAACGAGACGCAGGTGAAAACACTTGAGGACATGGGCGTGACAAACAGGAGGGAAACCAAGGAAACGGGGAAAGTAGGCGGGACAAGGGAGGAGGGCGGAGCTGGACGTGACACAGAGTGAGGTGTCGTGAAGGACAATCCAAAATCAGGGTCATATAAATAGACCAAGGTCAAATCTGACAGTGAGTTATTCATATTTAATATTTTACAAAGGCTACACCAAACAGCTGTAGAAGACAAGAAGCTGTAAACAGACTACACTGGACAAACCAAGGAAAACTAAGAACAAACACCTGGTAATGCTAATGAGGGGCGGGGTTACACACAAGGAGGGATCAGAAAAACACTGACACCAGAATAAGAGGACAGAGGCGGAGCCAGACGTGACAATGCAGCTCCCAGATCAGAGGCCCCTCCTGTTCAAAATTACAGTGGAGGAACAGACCTGCCCAGCTAAGAGTGTTTTACAGTCTGTTCATTGATGAACTGATCAGAGATCAGTCCAAACAGAGGGGGATGTTCAGTGCTGTTTAACTGTGTACTGATGAACTGTATCTGTACCAGCAGGATAGGAGTAAACATCTGTACCAGCAGGATAGGAGTAAACATCTGTACCAGGATAGGAGTAAACATCTGTACCAGCAGGATAGGAGTAAACATCTGTACCAGGATAGGAGTAAACATCTGTACCAGCAGGATAGGAGTAAACATCTGTATCAGCAGGATCGTAGTAAACATCTCTACCAGCAGGATAGGAGTAAACATCTGTACCAGCAGGATAGTAGTAAACATCTGTACCAGCAGGATAGGAGTAAACATCTGTACCAGCAGGATAGGGGTAAACATCTGTACCAGCAGGATAGGAGTAAACATCTGTACCAGCAGGATAGGGGTAAACATCTGTACCACGTACCCCCCACCCCACACCCAAGTCTAAGAGGCAACGCCCCCCCCCGAGCCCCCCACCACCACCAACCAGGACAAGCACACAGACACCCCTGGTCTACAGCCGCAGCCCTCCAGCCCCAGGAAGTCATTGACACAAGCAGCCCCCCCCCCAGGGTCAATCCCCAGCTACCTGCTAGGCCACCGGGAGACGAAACCACAGCCATCCACCCCGACTAAGTAATGGAACTGATCAGTGGGAACCAAAGAGCATTAAATTCCTCCAACTGGTTTTTAGAGGAAGCAGACATTCCCTCCAGACTAATGTCATCAAGTAATAATGGGTAATATGCAGATCTTTTTCTGATTTCCTATTAATGAGGATTGTTTTCTTGGCGATGCATAGGGCAGTGAGAACTATGTGTGATGTGTTTGCCTCCATAATGTGACACCGGGACAGAGACAGCAGGAGGCAGAGGCTGTGAGCGAAAGACTTTATTATCCATACTTAGAATAACACAAATACTCAGGACACTTGGCAGGACAAACACAAAGGAATACTTAAACGAATGAAGAACAGCAGAAAGTCCACAAATAGGCAGAAGTCTGAAGTGCAGAGCAGATTATCCCACATAGTGAGGTGAGGATACAGGCTGAATGCACAACACTGGACAACACGACTTGTGGGGATTTATACAGCCCAAACCTGATTAAGTGACAGGTGTCAGTACTCGCGTGATTGTGATGGTGGGAGTGTCCGGGAATGAGAGGGTGTGTACTGTGATGAGGTGGTCGTGCGTGCTCGTGAGTGAGTGAGTGTGTGCGCCCTCTGGTGGCGTCTGGGCTGACCCACCGTGACACATAACCAATTCACTGACGTCTCAAATCCTACAAATGAGATGCCACTCGCTCGCAGTGGTTTAATTACGCTAATGGAGGAACATTCACTCATAACCATAATCTATAATAATAAATCCTTTAAATTTACAGTGCTGTCGTTAACGGTCTACCACTGTAGATTCACGTACCCTCCTATAATCTGAATTCGACGTTATTGCTAAACAGTATTCTGAACTAGTAATTTAGAGCCGTCTAGCTGGATGTTGGCTAGTATCTTTCACTCAACATAATTTTCAAACAAAAGTTATGAACCATCTTCATTTCAACAAATGGCGATTCGGGGCTCGTCAGGATGATTTATGCAAGTGGCTGATTCACAGAGTCACTCAAAAGAGTCTTTAGATGCCTGTCAGCAGAGGCCAAAGTCAAGTAGCACTGGACACACTAAGTGCCACAATCATGTGCTGCTACAAAGTGCCATTTCTGGGTGGTACAGTGGTCACTTTCATGCTGCTTACATGCTACGTACACGCCAAACAGGGAAATTTAACAGAAAGACGCGTCTCCCAATTACCTGAATTAATTTCACAGACTTTTTTTTCAAGTAATAATGGTTTCAGGTTCAGGTTTTGGTGACACTGAAAAAGCTCCATACAAATGTTCATGTAATTACAGATTAGGTAAATAGGGTTGAGTTATTGACTTTAGTTTAGGTGCAGTACATTTAAGAGTCCAGCAGAGGGTGCTGTGCCTTTGTGCTGTGCTTTCTGATTGAGCTCCCTTTGTGGTCTTGACATCTCCCAAGATGCAACAGTTTTCATATACCTAAATTGTTTAATTTTCATCCACGTCTGGTAATGATCTATGTACTAATTAGAAAATATTACAAACTGCAGGTTGTATTTCTCTACATGGATCCAAGATTTGCTTGTGTGTCATTTACATGATTAGACTTGACAACAAGGAAATATCCATTAAACCATCATGCTTAGAGCTTTTCATTCAGCAAATACCCTGTTTACGGTACCATAGATTGATGCATACAATTTTACCAGATCAATAATGCGTCATTCATCAAGTATGTACGTTTGCATCCATATATACATCCATTCATCCCTTTATTGATGCACACATACATCATACCATTGATTACTGCACCCATTCAGTGTGTGTTTAGTGGAGGATCCATTATTCTTCCTGATATGGTAGACAGCGCTACCTCGTAACTGAAGGGATTTAAGGTGTAAGTGTGAACAGGTTTATGACAGTCTGTGCCCTTTATAACAGTGTTGAACACACAGCATTTATATCCTACTCATAATGTGCATCTTGGTATAAAACAATTATCACAGGTGTTGTCCTATTTCATATATGGGACAGCTGCCTCAGAGTTTAGCAACGATAACTAAGATTGTAACGGTGGTTTTATATGTACTGTACCACTGCGCATGCGCGCTCTTGTTGTGTATCCTGCGTGTGGGACTGTGAGCTAGTTGTAGTATAGCCTCCGGTCTGCTGTGTCTACTCTGAGTTACCTGGACAGTAATGGTGAGATGCGTGGGTGACTTTTGTCCTATTAAACACCACCTTTACCCCGCATAGAGTGTGTCCTGTGTGTATTAATACTTATAATATATTTTTTAACATTTTGGGATTTTATCATGTAAAAAAATCATAAAATATATATTTTCTCCAACGATCGAATTCGAATTCAGACAACCGGCGAAAAAGTGAAGACCCGCAAATTTTTTTCCCCATTAATATCTAATAAAAACCCACAAAAGCGAAGCGCTTTTGTGAATATGTAAAATTAAGCAAATGAAGTTCCCTAATGTCAAATGTCTTGAATCTCATGAAGATATTCAAAGGCCCAGGGTCATATAGGATATGAGCAGTGTTTAGAGTAAATAATGAACCTTTGATTTGAACACATGAAGGACGCTCTGAAGCATCAGTGTCCATTTAACGGGTAGCGCAGCACGGCGTCTCCTCCCTGTCTCTGCGTCTCCGCGAGCCTCTGGGAAAAGAGTTTTGCAGCTGCATCTTTGTTCCTGAAGGGTGGATGAGCTGTGTAGACACCCCACCTGCCTGCTCTCCTCCACCACCACCCCACCTGCCTGCTCTCCTCCACCACCACCCCGCCTGCCTGCTCTCCTCCACCACCACCCCGCCTGCCTGCTCTCCTCCACCACCACCCCGCCTGCCTGCTCTCCTCCACTACCACCCCGCCTGCCTGCTCTCCTCCACCACCACCCCACCTGCCTGCTCTCCTCCACCACCGCGCGCACCTCCTCAGTTCCCTCTGGCCCGTGTGAAGTGTTTAAAAAAACTCGGCGCCTGCCGCTCGTAGGTGTGAGGTCGGTTTCCCCACACACGGTGTGTGAGTCTGGGTCTCACAGCCCTCTCCCTCTGTCAGCGTGCGTGGGGTTTTCCTACTTCTGTGTCCCTGCCACAGCACCGCACGGCGCCCGGTCCTACCCGGGGCTGAAGCGGCGTGCGTGTGTCTCGTGGCCCTCCGTTCTCTCCGTCCTTGAGTGGTGGGTAACTACTAGTTCTCCACCCCCCCACCGCTATGTGTGCTCCCCTCCACTGGGGACAGGGTGGGCGCTGATGGGGAGGCCCCTGGGTGCTCTCGCTCTCATAGGACGATCTCCAAATTCGCCAGAGGAGGGCGTTGAGATTTCTGGTAATCTGAGATGTTGATGCTGTCATCCAGCTGTGTCATGACATCACTCTAGTTGTGACAATGACTTGACTGGAAATGTCTCAGTGAGCCCTCATGCCTGTGGTCACCTCTGAACCCCTCCCTTTAGTTATGCTGCTATAGATTAGTCTGCCAGAGCCACATGCTAATCACTGGCACGTGAGCTATGTACGTTTAAATCAATGATGGTTTAAATTGATGTCCACACACTCAGTCTGTATTGTCTTTTTGCATGCTTCTAACTAAGACAATTGCATGCAAGCAACCTACAAGCACCTGGGAGATGGTCTGGGTTGCCGGTGGATGTACTGATGCCGGGGTTGGATGTGTCATTGCCGCAAGAGGACGTGCTGATGCTCCTACCTGAGGCTCACCATCTACACTGAAGGGACTGTGGCTACTTGGCCGGGGAACAAGGACCTTAACTATAACTGTAGAACCACCTTTTGTCCACAAATACAGACTTGTGCTAATGGGCCGCCCAATGGAGGATGGGTTCCCTTTTGAGTCTTGGTCCTCCCGAGGTTTCTTCCTATTCCCCACCATCATAGGGAGTTTTTCCTCACCACTGACGCCTTTGGCTTGCTCATTAGGGATCTGGACCCATACGATTGTAAAGCTGCTTTGTGACAACATGTGTTGTAAAAAGCACTATATCAATAAATTTGACTTGACTTGATTGAGCAATCAACTGAATAACAGTATATTTACCTCATTATTTTAATCCCAAACTCCCCCCTCCCCATGTATATGCCCCTGCTATAAAGACACACACATTTAAATTCTTACATAAACATAATTGTCAATGAGGTTCATCTGAAACACACTAGAGCATCGTTGCTGATGCAGGTGTCTCTCCTCCTGTCCTCCAGGAACCCACAGTGTGGTTGAAATTCTGTAAACCCAAAATGGTGAGCACAATAATAGTCAGAAGCAGTTGGTTAATAAAGTAAAATGAATTTATTAAACAAGTATGGATTAATTTCAGAGACCCCTGTTACAAACACACAAGGCGTCTGCCACAGAGAGATAATTCCCCCCTGGGAAATCTCATCTCTTATACTTCAATCCATAAGCACACAAGGTGTTCATGAGGTGATTAAATGAATATGACTGGATAAATTTGACATGAATCACACATGATTGGTCAAATGTATATTGGCCCCTCCCCTCATGCTCCATCCACGCTTGGTGATCTCATGATGGTCTGAGAGCCGACGTGGCCACTTCCATGTTGAGACTAGGAGACCAGCTGGTGTCTCCAGTGAGGTCAGTTTAGAAACATTGAATTCCAGGAATGGACAGAGGACGTCCAGGGAAGACAGTACAATTCTAAGGCCTACTGAGCCATACCAGACACTGAATGACTTCAGTGTCCTACTTGACTAACACATATATAGGTAAAAAGCTCTAGCTTATACATCTGTCATGTGACTATAATGTTTAACATATACTGATAAAGCATAGCATCAAGGAAAACGTTTTTTATCAAGGAAAAATTTTCCACCACAACAGCACCAACACCACACATGGACAATGAATCAGGCAGGTCCCTCTTTGTCTTGGAGCATTTTAGTCCGTGCGTGTAGGTGTGTGTGTGTGTGTGTGTGTGTGTCCTGGTGTCTGGATGTGTGAAGACACACAGTCTACTGCATAATGACACACTCACACTAACACACACAACCATGGAGACTCGTGTATGATCACGTATGGGTGTGTGTGTGTGTGTGTGTGTGTGTGTGTGTGTGTGTGTGTGTGTGTGTGTGTGTGTGCATGCGTGTGCGTGTGTGTGGTCGTCCTCTATGAGACGCAGATCAGATCAAAACAACTTCGGTGTCTCCACTGAAGTGGTCAGATACTGTAAGACATGAACACACAGATACAGTAAGACAGACTGTAGAGAGAAGGAGAAAAACTCCTCACACTTACAGATCAACATACACATGAACACAAACACAGACACTGTGTATTCAGGACAAACATGCAGTGATGTGGATGTGTGTGTGTGTGTGTGTGTAGAGATAGAACTAGTGATTGACTGATATGGGTTTTTGATGGCCGATGCCGATATCTGGATGGCAGTAGTGGCCAATGGCCGATATGTAAAGCCGATATTTTCATTTTTTAATTTGAAAACTAATAAAATACTATAATAAAAATTATTAAAAAACAATACACAAAACTAAAGAACAATTAGGGTTGCCACCTAGGTCTGACAAAAAACAAGGACACTGTCACACTGACACAGGGTGGTGAGTGTAATTTGTTGACCGGGGGTGGCGAACGTAAAATGTTACCAAAGGGGTTTAAAATGGACACAGCGAGAAAAAAAGACAGATTTAAAGTGTGCAGAAACAGTCTGAATCGTGGTTTGAACTAACCTAGTTTTTTTTGCCGGGACCAAATATTAAAAAGAAGGAAAACCGGGACAAACCGGGACAGCCCGGGAAAACAGGGACAGGCACGTGAAAACCGGGACAGTCCTGGGAAAACCGGGGGGACAGGTGGCAACACTAATTTACTAATTAAATTAGTGTTAAATAAACACTAAATAACACTAATAAACTAACACTAATTTATTTAGCACAGTCTGCTCTTTGCTCTTTTTGCAGTTCACTTCAATTAAAAAAAACACAAAAACTAAATAAAATACAAAATTTCAGTGCACTTAACATACACAAGCAGATAGCAGCATCACTATATTTTTGAGAATGAACATTCATTAAAAAATAAAACAGCAGCAGTAGTTTGTACTCCTAGCAGCTTGTACTCCTGTCCCTGTGCTTTCACTGATGTCTGCCTGTAATTGTCAAAATGGACACAAGGGGTCAGAATGACGGAGCTGCCCACAGCATTGCCTGTGTGCATTGTGTAAATATCGGACTCTTGGGCTCATATATTGGCCAATGCTGATTATCTAAGAAATGCCAAAAATCTGACCGATTAATCCGATTATATCGGTCAATCACTACTCAACTCAACTCAAACTTTATTTATAGAGCACATTTCAAACAACCGAGGTTGACCAAAGTGCTGTACAGGATGAGAAGCTGCATTGGGAATAAAAGTAGGTCTGATAATGTCACAGTTCCAAACAATTATAATCAATAAACAGAAGCAGTGCAATGACATAGAAAATATAATAAATAAAACTACAAATAAATAAAACAAATTAGAATAAATAAAATTAAATATAAAACAAATCAGAGTTATCAGCAAAACGTCTATTTAACTATAATTAAAAGCCATGGAGAATAAATGTGTTTTTAAAGAAGATTTAAAAATCTCAAGAGAACCTGCAGATTGAATGTGCCCGGGCAGGTTAGCGCCCTCTAGTGAGACCGTCGGCGGGCCCAGCTCCTTTATGGCCTTATAAAACATATTAAACATTAATGAATCTCCGAACAAAAGCGATAAATTCAAAATTTCCTATCCCATCTACATGCCTACCGAGTTTTAGACGTCTACATGCAGCCGATCGCGAGATATCTGGCTTTGAAATTAGTGACAAAAGTGCACCTCGCGGGGGGGTCTCCCAACATATCCGTTTAAAAAACATATTTATGATGTGAGATGTCTTAATGTTTTGTCACCTAAAAATCGTTTACTAATAAGGCTTTAAGACCTTAACATTGTAGATCCGTTGTGGGTAAATACCTTAAAAAGCTTGCTCACCTCACTGCAAAATTTTGCGTAATCCACTTCCTGGATGAGACGCTCCGACAAATCTGCCCCCTACGCGTCACCGAAGCGTTTTGAAAGCTGATTATTCCTCTTATTACAAAGCTGCAGCGGTTCTGCTTTGATTTGAGTGGTTTTTATTGGTCTGAAGGGTGTAGTGACTTTGAGTGACAGCTTTTACAACCTCTCACCGGCGAGGTGCGAAGGGGAGGGGGGGTGGGCTCACCAATGAGCCTACTGAGACAATCTGGCGCCTTAGAAGTGATTGAAAGCTGTTTTAACCAATAGTTTACTTCCTTCTGAAGCTAACCAGCCCTCATTTGTCATGATTGGTGGATGATTTCTTTGTAACGAGGCTTCGTAAACTCTCTAGTCATTTCCAATGTGGGTCCGCTAGCATAGCAACGTAAGCTAACCTTTGCTAACCTAAGCTAAGCTCCCCAGAACACACTGTTCGGCGAAACTGAAGCAGTCATGGATCATTTTGTTCGTTTTTATTCTGATTGTGGATACTTTTGAACATCACAGAAAATAAAAGGATTACTTTTGGTGGAATTTATTTACATTTTTCGGATACGACGCCAACCTGGAAGTGGGAATGAACACCGGCTACGACACGATTCAACCTACTCGTGAGTAAAAATGGATAATTTTACATAAGCGATTTTGTACAAAATATATAATCTAATACTAAACATTAGATTATAAACAGTATTGGAGCTTTTGAGTGCTGGAGTACTCTGTATCGTGTCGGATGCTACCGGAGTTGGCGACGTAAGCTTAGCTTAGCCTGTCGGACTATATTGGACATAAATATCATAACGTTCATAATTGGACATGAAATTTATTCATTGTAATTTTCTGGTCTTTCTGTAATATGTGCAACGTTGTTGTTTGTTGTAGCTCCTCGGTTTCGTGTAAGGAATTTGTTAGCATGTTAGCTTAGTTGGCTAATGGTGTGTATGGGGTGTGGCATATTTGGACATGGGTTTGGTGCACTGGACACACCTTGGATAAAGCTGAATAACTTTTCAATGCTTGCATGGATTTGCTTCATTTTGTCTATGTTGTCAGAGATGCCCTGGTGAATTATATTTTCTTTTTCTGACTAGATTTGAATAACTATGTGAATATACATACTTTGTGAAGTTCAAGTTCAACACTGCATTTCTGACTTTCCGGGCATATTAGCATATGTAAGAGGCTCTAAAATAAAACACAATTATGGGAATATGATATTGAAGTGAATCAATGTTCCCCCAACTGTCTACTTCAGTTTGAGCCCTGAATGATAATTTTCCTATATGTACAACTTGAGATATCTAGTTTTAAAGTGAACTAGTACAAGAATCTGAAAAACTTAAAGAATGTCTCAAAATGGCCGCCACAGATAGTGCATGCAGTATCAAATCAAATCAAAGTTTATTTGTATAGCGCTTTTTACAACACATGTTGTTACAAAGCGCTTTACAGGATTTAAAAGGTTAACAATACTATGGGTCCAGAACCCTAATGAGCAAGCCAAAGGCGACAGTGGCGAGGAAAAACTCCCTATGATGGTGGGGATTAGGAAGAAACCTCGGGAGAACCAAGACTCAAAAGGGAACCCATCCTCCATTGGGCGGCCCGTTAACACACAAATTACACAAAATACAGACAAATACACAAGTCACACACAAATCACACAATCAGACTAAGTAAAGGTAAAAATGAAAGTTCTGGGTTTTGATATTGTCACTGTAAATGTCTGTTGATGAACGCCAGGCTTTCATTCCATGTCGGAGCAGCGATGCTGGTATTGTAGGCTCCGACTGCAATGTTACTCTCAAGGTGAACCTCGGAGAAAAGATACGAGATGTAGTAACTATGTAACAGATTAATCAAAGGCCAAACTAAACAGATGAGTCTTTAATCGAGTTTTAAACATTGAGACTGTGTCTGAGTCCCGAATAGAGGCAGGAAGATTATTCCACAATTGTAGAGCTTTAAAAGAAAAGGCTCTTCCACCTGCTGTGATCTTTTTGATCCTAGGAACAGTTAATAACCCTGCGTCCTGCGAGCGAAGTGAACGCGCTGGGTTATATTGTTCAATAAGTTCACTAAGATAGTCTGGAGCTAAGCCATGCAGCGTTTTATATGTTAATAAAAGTATTAAAACAGTTTCGAGCTGTGTTCAAAGCTGAGTTTAAAGTTGTGTTTTGAGCTACTTTAGCTGTGTTTTGAGCTGTGATTTGAGCAGTTTAAAGACCCTCTGAGCTCTAGGGGCCTTTTTCTACACCTGTGAAATGAAGTTCACTTTGTACCTTTAGGTGAACAATACTAAGGACAAGTGAGACAGTTTGTTTATTTCATAAACAGCATAACTGACATCTGTAACCATTAGAAATACGTAGTTCAGTACTTTATTTAGGACACATTTCTTTCACTCTTGTTCAAGTTCCCAAACAAACACCTGTTGCCCAACAGCCCAGAGCAAACGGAGCGCTGTGCCCCCTTTGACCACTAGATGGCAGCAGATGAACGAAATCAGATTGTAAAGACGTTGGTCATTTTCTACATCAGGGATGAGCAACTTCCATGATAAAGAGGGCCAACATTTTTTCAGCATTATTATTGGAGGGCCACATGTCCACGCACTTCAAATAATTGGATATGAAAGACACTACAAATTATTCTCAATAAGAACACATTTTAAATTAATTCAGATCTGTATGTTTATTGCACCAACATACATCTATTTTCTGCATATAAATGCATTAACATGTCCTTAATAAGCAACAAAGACAAAACATTTGCTTAATAAAAAAGTGCAGAAAGGAATTTGAACTCCTTCATATCAAAGAACTGTAACGCGTAGCGCGCTGCGGAGCGAGGAGGCGGACACAAACGCTGAGAAGAGCGAGATTTAATAAGGGGAATTCCATAGGCGAAGTCGTTTGTACACGGGTCAAAACGGGAGAGCCGTCCAAGTGGTCAACAGGACAGGCAGGAGTCGTAACAGGAGAGCCATTCACAACGGAGAAACACAACGGAGACGGAAAATACCAGAACAGCGATGACAGATAATCCACAAAACCGAACAAACCACAAACAACCGACAACGGGCGAAACACAGAGATACAAGTACACAGGACTAAACTAGACACAACTGAACACAATGACGACACGGGCGTGGCAGACAGAGGGAAACCAGGACAACAGACACGCAGGGCGGGATAACCGGGCAAGGAACAACACCGACACGGGAGAGGGGGGCGTAGACCTACGTGACAAGAACAAAAAAGTCCTGCTCTATCGGTTTTTTTTCTTTTAGTTATTAAAGAATTATTGATCTATTTGCGGGCCGCACTGAGTGAGGACGAGGGCCGTGTGCGGCCAGTTGCCCATCCCTGTTCTACATAATTTACAGCAGCGTTTCACATCAACACCTTCAGAACTTTTTATTTGTAAATGTTTTCCCTGTTGTAGGTCACGTGATTAGATTAAAGAAGGACCATAATAATCTAATGATGTAGGAGTCTAAAAACATACCTACATGTACAGTTATCTACACACACACACACACACACACACACACACACACATTCATTCATAAAAATCTAATAATCTAATTCATACCTATCAGATCTCCTGCACCGTCACGCCCCCACCCGCAAACTCCGCTCTGCAGATGCCAACCTCCTCACTCCTACTACCTCTACCAAACACAGGTCCATTGGGGACAGGGCTTTTGCCATTGCTGCCCCCACCCTCTGGAACTCTCTACCCCTGACCATCCGTAACTCTGATTCTCTGCACTCCTTCAAACATAACCTCAAGACCCACCTTTTCCAGTCTGCATATAACACTTAAGTCATTACCCTATCTTTCCGTTTTGTTTTTCTTTCTTTTTTTTGTGTGTATGATTGTACGTGAATTTCTGTGTGAAATTACTGTAAAGCGACTTTGAGTACCAAGAAAAGCGCTATATAAAACAGATTTATTATTATTATTATTATTATTATTATTATTATTATTATTATTAATGATGTAGGAGTCTAAAAACACACCTACATGTACAGTTATCTACACACACACACACATTCATTCATAATAATCTAATGATGTAGGAGTCTAAAAACACACCTACATGTACAGTTATCTACACACACACACACACACACACACATTCATAATAATCTAATGATGCAGGAGTCTAAAAACACACCTACATGTACAGTTATCTACACACACACACACACACACACACACACACACACACATTCATTCATAATAATCTAATGATGTAGGAGTCTAAAAACACACCTACATGTACAGTTATCTACACACACACACACACACACACATTCATAATAATCTAATGATGCAGGAGTCTAAAAACACACCTACATGTACAGTTATCTACACACACACACACACACACACACACACACATTCATTCATAATAATCTAATGATGTAGGAGTCTAAAAACACACCTACATGTACAGTTATCTACACACACACACACACACATTAATTCATAATAATCTAATGATGTAGGAGTCTAAAAACACACCTACATGTACAGTTATCTACACACACACACACACTCATTCATTTATAATAATCTAATGATGCAGGAGTCTAAAAACATACGCACATGCACAGTGATTTTCATCTGGTGATTTGTGGACAAGAGAAACATTGAAATGATAAAGTGTGTATGGATGAACTGATGTCAATACCTGTAGTAAAGGTTAAATTATGGTCTACACGGTAGGGTTGCAGCGGTAACCGGTTTCACGGTATACCACGGTATTAAAATGCACGGTTATCATACCGTGTGCGTTTGCTTATTACCGGTAAAAAGCAAGCCAGCGGAGAAACTGACCCGCGCATGCGCAACTCCGCTCCGGTTCAGCTACTCAGCACACAGCAGTGAGAATGGCAGAAAGTGCATCAGACGTAACACATTTTTTAACAAAAAAAAAAGCTAAACTAAAATCAGTGGCGAAAATGACGTAATCGCGGTGGCTCCGCCCGTGCGCGAGGGTCTCGCGCGCTGTCGATTCGCGAGGTCGTGCACCTCTCGAATTTTGTAACTTTGCGCGCGCTGCGCCTCAGCGCAATGAACAAAGTTATGTTTGCAGGACTCATACACGTTTAAAAGGTGGAATTAAAACACTTGTACGTCACTTTAAAGGTCCGTTTCAATATTTCCCAGCACCTTAAACTTAATTAAGTTAAATATTTATACATATACTCGAAATAATTCGCTTTTCAATCACATTATTTAATGGTTGTTTATTTCCAAAACGCCCAATCTTAACGTCTTCACGTTCTCTCATGTTTCGTCCTGGAATTAAAAGAGGCTCGTATTTGTTAATGTAAGACAAAAGAACTGTGCGGAGTCGCGTGCTACGGTCACTAGTGAAAGTATAAACCTAGCTTTTTATGGTCCTTGCTTTCACTGGATGTGAAAGACGCTATTAATTTACATGCGTTCAAATTCTAACGTACCTGTTTTTGATATGTTTAAAACCAGACTCGGTGTGAAAACCTTAAAATAGAAATCTCTATTGTGATGATGTCAGAAATAAATCCTCTCTTTCTGCAGTATCTGGTTATATTCCAACTTGGCAGTACAACGGACATTTACAACAGTTGTTGATCAGACACTGACCCAGGCTGAGTTTATCAGATATTAAATAATTTAAACTTAAATAATTGTACTGAAATCCATGATTTAGGTTTCTCTAATTTTGCAGTATTTATATAAACATGCGTACAGCTTATTTTTTTAAAAGGACACATTTTGTATACAATAGTTCCAGGTTTCTACAATAAATAGTTAATTGAACAAAAATAACTTGTTGTAATTTCTTTAAGGGTCGGTGTATCTTTTAATAATATACAAACTAACTGTGATACCGTGATAACCGTGATACCGTGGTATTTTCTGAGACGGTTATCATACCGTGAAAATCTCATACCGTTGCAACCCTACTACACGGGGCTTTACATGTTTAATTCATATATATTTATTACCTTCAGACTACATTTTATAAAGATTGGAGTAAAATACACAACATTATCTTTACACACACACAGTTCCTGGTTCACATTCATATTGCGATAATTCCACTTATTCCACCTCTCACAGTGTTGATGGTTATGAACTTGGAGAACATGAAACAAAAGTATAAAAATATCATCACAATCACGTGTGTGCGTGTATGTGTGTGTGTGTGGTTGTCCTCTTCGTTGTATAAAGTGCCCTATTTTGTCAATTGTGATTTTTTTTACACAGCAATCGAAATTTGTCCTCCGCATTTAACCCATCTGTGCAGTTAACACACACCAGTGATTACTAGGGGGCTGAGGTGCACACATGCCCAGAGCGGTGGGGAGCTCTAGCCCGGCGCCCGGGGAGCAGTTGGGGTTAGGTGCCTTGCTCAAGGGCACCTCAGTCATGGCCTCAGGTCTGGGAATCAAACCCACGACCCTCCAGTCCCAAGACCAGTTCCCTACCACCAGGTCATGACTGCCCCATGAGAGACTCAGATCAGGTCAGATCAACTTCAGTGTCTCCACTGAAGTGGTCAGATACTGTAAGACAGAGAATAGGACAGAATCAGACATGAACACACACTCATCACACTCTATACACAAACTCAATCAGTGTAAACACTCATTGTAGGGTCTCCAGTGTACAGTGTGGATCCTGTGTGTGTGTGTGTGTGTGTATGAAGAGTCAGTAAGTCAGTAACTCACTGTAGTTTCTCCAGTGTACAGTGTGGATCCTCCAGTAGAGCAGAGAGCTGCTTCACTCCTGAGTCTCCTGGTTTATTATGGTTCAGATTCAGCTCTCTCAGGTGTGATGAGGGGTTTGACCTCAGAGCTGAACACAGAGCAGCACAGCCTTCCTCTCTAATACTGCAGCCAGACAGACTGTAGAGAGAAGGAGAAAAACTCACACTTACAAATCAACACACATGGGAACACAAACATCTCTCTCACTCCCACACACACACCTTGTCTCACACACACACAAACACACACACACACACACACCTTGTCTCACACACACACAAACACACACACACACACACACCTTGCCACACACACACACACACACACACACACACACACACACACACACACACACACACACACACACACACACACACACAGAGTTACTGGTTCACTTTCATATTGTGATAATAATTCCACTTATTCCACCTCCACAGCTCTATAACATCACAATGAACTTGGAGAACATAAAACAAAAGTATAAAAACATTCATTTTATTTTTTCTGAACCATTTTACTGAACTTATCATATGGCAGCAGTTACAGGACAAGTGTGTGTATGTGTGTATGTGTGTATATGTGTGTGTGTGTGTGTGTACGTGTGCGTGTACGTGCGTGTGTGTGTACGTACGTATGTGTGTGTGTGTATGTACGTGTGTGTGTATGTACGTGTGTGTGTATGTACGTGTGTGTGTATGTACGTGTGTGTGTATGTACGTGTGTGTGTATGTACGTGTGTGTGTATGTACGTGTGTGTGTATGTACGTGTGTGTGTATGTACGTGTGTGTGTATGTACGTGTGTGTGTGTGTATGTACCCGTGTGTGTGTGTGTATGTACCCGTGTGTGTGTCTGTATGTACGTGTGTGTGTGTCTGTATGTACGTGTGTGTCTGTATGTACGTGTGTGTCTGTATGTACGTGTGTGTCTGTATGTACGTGTGTGTGTGTGTGTGTACGTGTGTGTACGTGTGTGTGTGTGTGTGTACGTGTACGTGTGTACGTGTACGTGTGTGTGTACGTGTGTGTGTGTGTGTACGTGTGTGTGTGTGTGTACGTGTGTGTGTGTGTACGTGTGTGTGTACGTACGTGTGTGTGTGTACGTACGTGTGTGTGTGTACGTACGTACGTGTGTGTGCGCGTGTGTGTGCGCGTGTGTGTGCGCGTGTACGTACGTGTGTGTGTGTGTGTGTGTGTGTGTGTGTGTGTGTGTGTGTGTGTGTGTGTGTGTGTGTGTGTGTGTGTGTGTGTGTATAAAGAGTCAATAAGTCAGTAACTCACTCTAGTTTCTCCAGTGTACAGTGTGGATCCTCCAGTAGAGCAGAGAGCTGCTTCACTCCTGAGTCTCCTGGTTCATTGTGGTACAGATTCAGCTCTGTCAGGTGTGATGAGGGGTTTGACCTCAGAGCTGAACACAGAGCAGCACAGCCTTCCTCTCTAATACTGCAGTAAGACAGACTGTAGAGAGAAGGAGAAAAACTCACACTTACACATCAACACACATGTGAACACAAACATCTCTCTCACTCCCACACACACACCTTGCCTCACACACACACACACACACACACACACACACACACACACACACACACACACACACACACAGTTACTGGTTCACTTTCATATTGTGATAATAATTCCACTTATTCCACCTCCACAGCTCCATAACATCACAATGAACTTGGAGAACATAAAACAAAAGTATAAAAAACATTCATTTTATTTTTTCTGAACCATTTTACTGAACTTAACAATCATATGGCAGCAGTTACAGGACAAGTGTGTGATTGTGTGTATATATGTGTGTGTGTGTGTGTGTGTGTGTGTACGTGTGCGTGTACGTGCATGTGTACGTGCGTGTGTGTGTACGTGATGTGCGTGCGTGCGTGCGTGTGCTTGCGTGCGTGTGCGTGCGTGCGTGCGTACGTACGTGTGTGTGTATGTACGTGTGTGTGTGTATGTACGTGTGTGTGTGTATGTACGTGTGTGTGTGTATGTACGTGTGTGTGTGTACGTACGTGTGTGCGTGCGCGCGTGCGTGCGCGTGTACGTGTGTGTGTGTGTGAATGTGTGTGTGTGTGTGTGTGTGTGTGTGTGTATAAAGAGTCAATAAGTCAGTAACTCACTCTAGTTTATCCAGTGTACAGTGTGGATCCTGTGTGTGTGTGGGTGTGTGGGTGTGTGGGTGTGTGTACGTACGTGTGTGTGTACGTACGTGTGTGTGTGTGTACGTACGTGTGTGTGTGTACGTGTGTGTGCGCGCGTACGTGTGTGTGTGTGTGAATGTGTGTGTGTGTGAATGTGTGTGTGTGTGTGTATAAAGAGTCAATAAGTCAGTAACTCACTCTAGTTTATCCAGTGTACAGTGTGGATCCTGTGTGTGTGTGTGGGTGTGTGGGTGTGTGTGTGTGTGTGTGTGTATAAAGAGTCAGTAAGTCAGTAACTCACTCTAGTTTCTCCAGTGTACAGTGTGGATCCTCCAGTAGAGCAGAGAGCTGCTTCACTCCTGAGTCTCCTGGTTCATTGCGGTACAGATTCAGCTCTCTCAGGTGTGATGAGGGGTTTGACCTCAGAGCTGAACACAGAGCAGCACAGCCTTCCTCTCTAATACTGCAGCTAGACAGACTGTAGAGAGAAGGAGAAAAACTCACACTTATACATCAACACACATGGGAACACAAACATCTCTCTCACTCCCACACACACACGTTGCCTTACACGCACAAGCTCACGTGCGCGCGCACACACACACACACACTTACACACACACACACACACACACACACACACACACACACACTTACACACACACACACACACGCCTCACTCTCTCTCCCCTCCCCCCAGAATCCAACAGGAAGCACATGAACCCAGACAGACCCAAAACATGGTAATACAAACACTCCTGTACGTGTACATACGTGTGTGTGTGTACGTGTGTGTGTGTGTACGTGTGTGTGTGTACGTGTGTGCGTGTGCGCGCGTGTGTGCGTGTGCGCGCGTGTGTGCGTGTGCGTGCATGTGTGCGTGTGCGTGCATGTGTACGTGTACGTGTGTGTGTGTACGTGTGCGTGTGTGTGTGTGTACGTGTGCGTGTACGTGATGTGCGTGCGTGCGTGTGTGTGTGTATGTACGTGTGTGTGTGTATGTACGTGTGTGTGTGTATGTACGTGTGTGTGTATGTACGTGTGTGTGTATGTACGTACGTGTGTGTGTGTGTGTGTGTGTACGTACGTGTGTGTGTGTGTGTGTACGTACGTGTGTGTGTGTACGTACGTGTGTGTGTACGTACGTGTGTGTGTGTACGTACGTGTGTGTGTGTACGTACGTGTGTGTGTGTACGTACGTGTGTGTGCGTGCGCGCGTGTGCGTGCGCGTGTGTGTGTATGTACTTGTGTGTGCGTGTGTGTGTATTTGTGAGTGTGTGTGTGCGCGTGTGTGTGTGCGCGTGTGTGCGTGCGCGTGTGTGTGTGTACGTGTGTGTGTATGTACTTGTGTGTGCGTGTGTGTGTATTTGTGTGTGTATATGTGTGTGTGTGTGTGTCAGTAAGTCAGTAACTCACACTATTTTCTCCAGTGTACAGTGTGGATCCTCCAGTAGAGCAGAGAGCTGCTTCACTCCTGAGTCTCCTGGTTCATTGAAGTGCAGATTCAGCTCTCTCAGGTGTGATGAGGGGTTTGACCTCAGAGCTGAACACAGAGCAGCACAGCCTTCCTCTCTAATACTGCACCTAGACAGACTGTAGAGAGAAGGAGAAAAACTCACACTTACACATCAACACACATGGGAACACAAACATCTCTCTCACTCCCACACACACACGTTGCCTTACACGCACAAGCTCACGTGCGCGCGCACACACACACACACTTACACACACACACACACACACACACACACACACACACACACACACACACTTACACACACACACACACGCCTCACTCTCTCTCCCCTCCCCCCAGAATCCAACAGGAAGCACATGAACCCAGACAGACCCAAAACATGGTAATACAAACACTCCTGTACGTGTACATACGTGTGTGTGTACGTGTGTGTGTACGTGTGTGTGTACGTGTGTGTGTACGTGTGTGTGTGCGTGTGTGTGTGTGTACGTGTGTGTGTGTGTACGTGTGTGTGTGTGTACGTGTGTGTGTGTACGTGTGTGTGTGTACGTGTGTGTGTGTGTACGTGTGTGTGTACGTGTGTGTGTGTACGTGTGTGTGTACGTGTGTGTGTGTACGTGTGTGTGTGTGCGCGCGTGTGTGTGTGCGCGCGTGTGTGTGTGCGCGCGTGTGTGTGTGCGCGCGTGTGTGTGTGCGCGCGTGTGTGTGTGCGCACGTGTGTGTGCGCACGTGTGTGTGTGTACGTGTACGTGTGTGCGTGCGTGTGTGTATGTACGTGTGTGTACGTACGTGTGTGTACGTGTGTGTGTGTGTGTGTGTGTGTGTGTGTGTACGTACGTGTGTGTGTGTACGTACGTGTGTGTGTACGTACGTGTGTGTGTACGTACGTGTGTGTGCGTGCGCGCGTGTGCGCGTGTGCGCGTGTGTGTGTATGTACTTGTGTGTGCGTGTGTGTGTATTTGTGTGAGTGTGTGTGTGCGCGTGTGTGTGTGCGCGTGTGTGCGTGTGTGCGTGTACGTGTGTGTGTATGTACTTGTGTGTGCGTGTGTGTGTATTTGTGTGTGTATATGTGTGTGTGTGTGTCAGTAAGTCAGTAACTCACACTAGTTTCTCCAGTGTACAGTGTGGATCCTCCAGTAGAGCAGAGAGCTGCTTCACTCCTGAGTCTCCTGGTTCATTGTGGTACAGATTCAGCTCTCTCAGGTGTGATGAGGGGTTTGACCTCAGAGCTGAACACAGAGCAGCACAGCCTTCCTCTCTAATACTGCAGCTAGACAGACTGTAGAGAGAAGGAGAAAAACTCACACTTATACATCAACACACATGGGAACACAAACATCTCTCTCACTCCCACACACACACGTTGCCTCACACGCACAAGCTCACGTGCGCGCGCACACACACACACACACTTACACACACACACACACACACACACACACACACACACACACACACACACGCCTCACTCTCTCTCCCCTCCCCCCAGAATCCAACAGGAAGCACATGAACCCAGACAGACCCAAAACATGGTAATACAAACACTCCTGTACGTGTGTGTGTGTGTACGTGTGTGTGTGTGTACGTGTGTGTGTGTGTACGTGTGTGTGTGTACGTGTGTGTGTGTACGTGTGTGTGTGTACGTGTGTGTGTGTACGTGTGTGTGTGTACGTGTGCGTGTGTGCGTGTACGTGTGCGTGTGTGTGTGTGTACGTGTGCGTGTGTGTGTGTACGTGTGCGTGTGTGTGTGTACGTGTGCGTGTGTGTGTGTACGTGTGCGTGTACGTGATGTGTGTGTATGTACGTGTGTGTGTGTATGTACGCGTACGTGTGTGTGTGTATGTACGCGTACGTGTGTGTGTGTATGTACGCGTACGTGTGTGTGTGTACGTACGTGTGTGTGTGTACGTACGTGTGTGTGTACGTACTGTCGTGGAAATTTTCTAATAAATGGATGAGGACTCAGACGTGGTTAAATGATTAATTTATTACAAAAATATAAATATATATAAATAGGACAAAGACAGATACAAGACAGACACAGACAGACACAGACACGAGAGTCTCATTTAAGCATGACAACTCTGAAGGCAGGGGGGCGCTCCCCCTGCTTATATACAATCTTAAACACAATTCAGCAGTTCTAACAGCAGGTTATCTTAAGCACAGCATGTTCCAAAACATAGGCGTCCAGCAGGCTACTTTGTCTCACATGTGTGTATCTCCTAATATGGACTTCCCTAGAGTTAGCGGAAGCAACTGATGTATCAGTTCAACACAGAGGAAGCTAAATGACCCAAGACTAGTAGCCTAGTGACTACCAGTTAACAGAGTGCTCTTACCCTCAGCACTCTCCCTGACCTGGGTCACGCAGCATACATGCATAATATGAACTAAACATGGTTACACTGAATCACACTACTTCATTATTGTAGTCCTTCTGCTTAGTCAGAATGGACATGTCCTAAATCATAAAGTTCATAATGATCTCTTATAATAATTAAACATAATCTAATTAATAGTTATTAATCAATAATCAATAATTTCTCTCACAGTACGTGTGTGTGCGTGCGCGCGTGTGTGCGTGCGCGTGTGTGTGTATGTACTTGTGTGTGCGTGTGTGTGTATTTGTGTGTGTATATGTGTGTGTGTGTGTGTCAGTAAGTCAGTAACTCACACTAGTTTCTCCAGTGTACAGTGTGGATCCTCCAGTAGAGCAGAGAGCTGCTTCACTCCTGAGTCTCCTGGTTCATTGCGGTACAGATTCAGCTCTCTCAGATGTGATGAGG
>NW_027506897.1:812500-842500 GCF_052324685.1 Brachyhypopomus gauderio
ATGCTGTGACCACTGGCATCAGTCTCAGTAGACATTCCTCTGATGGTTCATATTTCCTCAGGACAAACTCATCTAGCTCCTCTTCTGAGTTCAGCAACACAAACACCACAGCTGACCACTGAGCAGGAGAGAGTTTAGCTCCATGGAGACGACGGTCACTTCCTCTGTTCAGGTATGTTTGAACTTCCTGCACTAGAGAATGATCATTCAGTTCATTCAGACAGTGGAACAGATTGATGGATTTCTCTGGAGAGAGCTTCCTCCTGATCTTCTTCTTGATGTACTTGACTGTTTCCTCTGTGCTGTGAGAGCTGCTTCCTGTCTGTGTCAGTAGACCTCGTAAGAGAGTCTGATTGGACTCCAGTGAGAGACCCAGAAGGAAGCGGAGGAAAAGGTCCAGGTGTCCATTCTCACTCTGTAAGGCCTTGTCCACTGCGTTCTTAAGGAAGACAGACATTGTTGATCTTTTAAAGAATGTATATTTTTTCTGTTTCAACACATTTGTGTTGTTGGAGATGAAAGAGAGAAATGCATATAAAGCAGCCAGAAACTCCTGAACACTCAGATGCACAAAGCTGAACACATTCTCCAGTTCAAACTCCTTTCTGAAGATCTGGGTACACACTCCTGAGTACACTGACACTTCTTTGACATCAATGCCACACTCTCTCAGGTCTTCCTCATAGAAGATCAGGTTGCCCTTTTCCAGCTGTTGGAAAGCCAGTTTTCCCAGTGCCAGAACAATATTTCTAGTCTGGTGAGGATCAGTGTCAGTTTTTCCATGGTACTTTCTGTTCTTGTGTTTGATGTTAAAGATTAGGAAGCGTGTGAACATCTGAGTCAGAGTCTTGGGGATCTCTCCACTCTCTGCTTCACCCAACATGCTCTCTAGAACAGTGGCTGCAATCCAACAGAAGACTGGAATGTGGCACATGATGTAGAGACTTCTTGATGACTTCATGTGTGAGATGATTTTATTGGCCAGGATCTGATCACTGATTCTCTTCCTGAAGTACTCCTCTTTCTGAGGGTCACTAAACCCTCGTACCTCTGTTACCTGGTCAACACACTCAGGAGGGATCTGATTGGCTGCTGCTGGTCGAGAGGTTATCCAGAGGAGAGCAGAGAGAAGCAGATTCCTCATGATGAGGTTTGTCAGCAGCACATCCACTGAGGTCGACTTCGTTATGTCTGATAAACTCTCATTGTTATGGAAATCTAGAGGAAGTCGACACTCATCCAGACCATCAAAGATAAAAATGACTTTATAAGCATCACAGTCTATTAACTGTAATGTTTTTGTTTCTGGGAAAAAGTGATGAAGCAAATCCATCAGATTGAACTTTTTCTCCTTCATCAAATTCAGCTCCCTAAAAGGAAGTGGAAATATGAAGTGGACGTCCTGATTGGCTCTTCCTTCAGCCCAGTCCAGAATGAACTTCTGCACAGAGACTGTTTTACCAATTCCAGCAACTCCTTTAGTCAGCACTGTTCTGATGGGTTTGTCTTTAAAGAGGTCATTACATTTGATGGGTGTCTCCTGTGTTGCTGGTCTCCTGGATGCTGTCTCAATCTGTCTCACCTCATGTTCATTATTGACGTCTCCACTCCCTCCCTCTGTGATGTAGAGCTCTGTGAAGATCTCATTCAGAAGAATTGAGCTTCCATGATCTGAAATTCCTTTAATTTTTTTATATTTCTCCAGTAGTTTGCGTTTGAGCTTTTGCTGATATCCAGAGATCATCTCTAAAACAACAGAAACACATGATGACAGTAATTTTATTTGTTTGCACTAAACCCACATGAACTATGCCACCTTCAGATATGCTGATAGTAAATAGCAAAAATGTATTTATTTGACATCAAGATCAATAATCTATATGGTCATGGTCTGGTGGTTAGGGAATTGTGGGTTGTGACCAGAGGGTCGTGGGTTTGATTCCCAGGCCTGACGCCATGACTTGAGCAAGACACCTAACCCCAACTGCTCCCTGGGTGCTGGGCTAGGGCTGCCCACCGCTCTGGACATGTGTGCACCACAGCCCCCTAGTAATCACTAGTGTGTGTGTGTGTGTGTGTGTGTGTGTACCACAGCCCCCCTAGTAATCACTAGTGTGTGTGTACCACAGCCCCCCTAGTAATCACTAGTGTGTGTGTGTGTGTGTGTGTGTGTGTGTGTGTGTGTGTGTGTGTGTGTGTTCTAACTGCACAGATGGGTAACTGCGGAAGACAGATTTCGATTGCGGTGCAAATCACAATTGACATGAAATGTGGCAACTATAATGTTCTCACAAATAATTCTTCTACGAGCATTTAAATGCTGATGGCTCTTCTAAATTATTTTTATTGATATATGATTAAACAGTATGTGCTAATGGCTGTAAAATACTTCAACAAATGTGTTTTATTATGAAGATAAAGTATGAACAGTGTGTTGTTTGTCTATTGTTTTTCAGTCAGATAATGCAAACCAGTCAGATTTACTAAAGTGTTTCTATGCTAATCAAAGATGTCTGATCCAAAATTGCTTGTAACATGCAACAGCTCAGCTGGGGCTAAGCCATTTTTGGCCACCAGAGGGAGACACAGATCAGCCACACCTGTCACCCAGCCCACTGGAGTGCAGCTCACAGGCCCCCTGGTGGTCCGTGTTAGTTAAAGAGATCTTAAGGGCTGTCTGCTGAGTCTCCTCTATTCCTCCTCTCTACAGTCTTGAGTTCTGTCTTCACACTCTTGAGTTCTCATCATTCTTCCTTGGTTGGAAGAGACGTTTTTAGCAGTTTTAATCATGTCAGCCCTTTCCACTGACATCTTTAGTTGTTGAGGTTCTCTGTGCTGGTATCACACTGGTTTGGTCACCCTGAGGGTGATGGTTTGATCCCTCAATAGGAGTTTTGGGGTTGAGGTTATGGGCGTGTCTGTAATCATTCCCCACGCCCAGCTGGGATCAAACATCTACAGTTCCAGAACCTTTTTATTGGTGGAAATACAACAAATGGTTCCAAATTAGATTCACAAACTAGAGCAGTTCTGGTTCCTCATTGGTGGAAAAGGGTCGATCTAGTGCTTAGTGCTTGATCTTGTGTTGTCATGACACCCCGTCTGCTTCCATTGTGACCACGCCCCCATTTGACTGAGTGCTTCAGTCATATATATAGTATGTGCATATTGTTATGACCCTGTCTTTTTGTGTTCGGGAGAAGCCTATCTGTTACAGGGAGTCCAGTCCATGTTCCACTCCAGGAATCCCTGATGTCCCTGGGAACATGAAGTCTCCGCCCTTGGCTTCCTGGTATATAAGGAGGAAATGAGAGGATCCCCGTTGCGATTCAGCCTTGCCGAACTTGTTGGAGATTGTGAACTTTGAGATATTGATATACTGTGTATGACCTTGTGATTTGGATTTGGATTTGCGTGCTCCTTTGATATAACTGTATAGAGTTGTGTATATAGATATATGTATATTGGTGGTTTGTGTGTGCACACGGTGAGTAGGAAGTGGCTGCCATTTTGTTTGGGTTGTGGGTTTGTATCTGTTTTGTATATAGGAAGTCAGAGTAGTGTTGTCTTTTGTTTCACCCTGTTAGTATAATTATGTCTGTTTCTTTCTAGTATGGTTTTTGTTAGTTGTTTTGGCCTGGGTCACTTCTGACGTTTGTACCTGTGTACACTTTGTCCTGTAAATATATTCTGTTTGTGAAAATTTGTAAATACACCAATACTTTACATCTTCTTAGATCACTGTGTCATCCATATTCCACCCCTTCACACCCCGTTACGGCCTAGAGCCTAGAAAGGACGTAACAATATAGTATATTGTTAAGTGCATCTATATAGACAGGGGTGGCCAACCCGTCAGAGACCAAGAGCCATTTTGGTTACTTTGTTATGGCAAAGAGCCACATCATGAGTGGTGAGTGTAATTTGTTGTGTGTTGGCGAGTGTAATTATTAGCTGTGAAGACAGTCAAATTCGTGTTTTCCACTACGCCGGTTTTAAAAGTATTAGCGGCTCGCTAGGCTTGTAAACAAACCGCGTACCACGAAAATGTAGCAGTGTGTCGCCCCGTTTGTGCAGGTGAGCCCGCGGACCGGCTGGGGAGCCGCATGCGGCTCGCGAGCCGCGGGTTGGCCACTCCTGTATATAGACTATGATTATGCAAGATTGATTGCAGTCTCCTGTGTGATTGTGTAGCTGTCAGTCTCCTGTGTGATTGCACTCTCCTGTGTGATTGTGTCAGTGTCCTGTGTGATTGCACTCTCCTGCAGAGTTGTATAATCCAGGTTCAGAAAGTAAAAGTCCTCACCAGGATTTTGTTCAAGCTTGCTCTGCTCTCCTGTGTGATTGTGTCACTGTCCTGTGTGATTTTGTCCAAAGTGTGGGTCACGTTCAAATTTTCCAGCCCACAGCCTCTGTTGACCGTAGCATTTTATATTTCACCAGAAAATGGCATTGTATACTATACTATACTAAGGCTGGGCGATATGGAGCAAAAATAATATCTCGATATTTTTTAGGTGAATGGCGATATACGATATATATCTCGATATTTTTTCTTCCCAAAAGGTAACAACAAAGAGGCAGTAATAAATCAAATCTACGTCCCAAATGAGTTGTGCAAAGAAGAGTGGCAGGACAGGGCGGAAGTTGTTAAAAGAGAAACTCAAGTAAATTCACTATTCACAGTGTTGTGCGTGAACGAGTTCAAAAGAACACGTTCATTGAACACGCTCATTTTTTCGTGAACGTTGAACTGAACGAAACACATTTTTTAATAACTTGAACGTGAATTATTTCACATTATGTGTCATGAACGGTAGACATCACTGTAAATGAACGTTGGAATTTGTTTCCATTGAAAACTGAGTGATTTCTGTTTTCTATTTTGAAACGCAACGAGAGAAAGTTCCTCCCTCCTGTATTCTCGCTGGTGCCGCTTAAATCATGCATCACCAGACAGAAATGGTTTTGACGTTGTGTGCTCAATGCATTGTGGGCAACGTAGTGTCCGCATGAGAATAGTTAACATACTGGCTTCCGCACGACGTTACCTGTGATGAATTGCAGCAGAGCGGGGTAGGCATAGCACGTATAAGAACGTATAGTGATTTCTAGCTTGTAGCTTCTTTATTTCCTAGTTGGATGTGCACGGTATTCACGCCTTATCTGTGATTCGTGGTTTTGATTAGCTTCATGTTTGTGTATGGTTAAAGTCTCTGTTCCATTTTCAGGTTCGTAGTGTTTTAGGTTTTCAGTTCATGTTTGGTCTCCGTGTTCTCTAACGTGATATCGTGCCTGGCAATACATGTATGTTCTGTTAGACTCCATGTTCATGTATGGCCGTTACTTGCTTCCCGTGTGTTTGTTCATGTCAGTGTATGTAACAATTAGTTGTACTCTTGTGTTTGGTCTAGTTTTGTGCCCTTGTAATTTCCGCTGCCTTTTAGTGTATTAAGCGTTAGTTCTCTATTCATCATGCCACGTCATTCGCGGTCCACTCGCGTGTCATCTGTAAATGCAAGATGTGAAATAAAATCTAATGAGATTGTACTATCTACTTCGCATTTGTGTCCGCCCCTTGATTGCGCAACAGCCAAATCGTGAAAAAAGTATTTGAATATCTCATGAAAAAAAGTAAAATGAACTGAACTTTGAACTAGTTCATAATTAAAATTGTGAACTTTGAACGTGAACTGTTCATGAAATACTTCCACACTACTGATGTAGCTCCTCGTTTAGGAACTAAATCATTCACAGTGTGAGCACTGCTGCTCTCTCCGCTGTTGGCCATGTTTATTTTGCGCGCTGCACGCATAACCTGCGTCAGAGGAAGAAGACGAGGTGGATGGAGACGAGAGAATTACCCCAGAGGACGAGGTGGTGAATGTTACAACTGTGGAAAACTGGGACACTTTGCAAGAGATTGTCCTGAAAATGAAGAAAATGCTGAGCAGAGAAACAGAACTTTCAGAGATTGACGGGCAGCGGAGAGGCTGGACGGTACAGGACCACTGGAAGACGACAAAAGGAAAGTAACTGGTTTAAATTATCATTTAATTTATCAATGCTTGCAGAAGATTAGTGTAGGGCCGCAGGGCCTGCCTAAAATAACACTGACTGTAAACTGCACTAAAATAAAAGTTTTTGGTTTATAGTGGTGCCACCCATTCAAAGAAAAAAAAAAAGCCTCTCCGATGTAAATGAAATAATACATTTGAACATGAATTTTTAATTTTAACTGCTAAATGTATGTTATGGGTTGTGACTTAATGTATAAATTGGGCCTGAGTAGCAGGCCTGAGGGGTTGTTTGTGCAGTGGGAGTTAGCTGTGTTGCGGTTCAGTTATCAGCAGGAGTTCCACTGTATGCTTATGAGCTGCAGAGTGCAGGAGGAGAGTGTTGGGAACAATTCATGTGTGAAGTGTGTAGCCAGGTGATTTGATGTTGAGACCGTAGGGGTCACTGCACTGCACGCTGCATGTGAGTGAGGGCCCCGATAGAGGTTTTGAGGATAAATTTGATGTTGGAAAACATGATTGCTTGGTTGTCACTGCTATTGTGTGGGATTGCGTGTGGGCTGCGGCAATGGTGCAAACCACATTAGAACAGGAAGACCTGTTCTCATTTCCTCGATCTAAACCACACGTGTCACTAGCAAACGTTTGCGAGGAGCCACAATAGCAGGACGTCGGTGAATGGATGACAGAGATGTCTGACATTACCAAATGGGAGAGAGTTCTTGGCAGGAACACCATGTTTAGCCCTAGCAGGAGGGCGTGGATGCAGCCGGCGCCGTGCTGGCTCCCCTGCAGGTGGGGAGTGGAACTGATTAACCCCCTTGGTATTTTTTAGCCGCCTCCCTTACCCTCTCAGAAAAAAAAAAAAAAAAATGAGAGGAAGAGGAACTCAGAACTGTTCCTGCAGCATTATGGGCACAAGGTAAGAGCGATGTTGGGGCTCATGCAGGGGGTGTGAGCCCATACACATCACCCCATCAACAACACAACACATCATCTTGTGGCAACACGCACAAGAAGCCGTGAGAAGCTTGCCGCAGAAAGAAAGGGGGAGGTGATGCTTGAACTGACCACCCCAGGGTGCGCAACGACCTTCCCAATGGTCGAGGTCACAGGCCCTGAAGGAGACATCATGGTCCACCGTCACTGGACAGGAGATGACATCATGAAGGCGGCGGTGGGCCTGGGTAAACCGACAGAGATGGGAGGTAAGCGCTCCAGCGAAGAACTAACAGATTTTGTTCAGTCTTGTCATCCAGTCAAACAAGATAGACCGAGACCAGACACCGGGAGACGTCCATCTCCACAACACTGAGTGGGAACCGCCAGCAGCTGGACAGGAGGATCCAAACAGGCCCTACAGAGCGATGGTAGGACGCCTGGTCACAAGGCTGGAAGCTGCACACCCAGCCACTATCAACACGTCCAAAATAGCTGCATGTAAACAAGAAGACGGAGAACCTGTCAGCGACTTCCTCGTGAGACAAGAGTTCACACCGACCACAGCGGTCTTGTAGCACCAGCACATTCCTTCTTCCGACTTATTAATGTCGCGATATAGCGAAATCCTATCGAATAAATAAATGTACCGGTATTTTTGTGAACAATATTATATCGCCCACCCCTATACTATACTATATAGAGGTGTGCCAAAAAATCGATTCATATATCAAAAATCGATTCTCATTTACTACGATTCAGAATCGATTTTAAATGTCCCAAAATCAATTTTAAGTCATGGTGAAGTCTCGCATTACGTAATTACAAAACTTTACGCAGACTTTACGCAGCAGATTCTGTGACACACTCATGTGCGTAAAAGTTTCAAAACAGATGGAGGAAATAGATATTCAACATGTCCGGTCTTCATTTAAGGCAAAAATATGGGTTCATTTTGGTTTTTACCGAATGCCGGGGAAGACCGAACTGAGGGTTTTCCATCCACCGAGTTTTTGAAAAAAAAAAATGAAAAAAGCTGGATGGAAAAGGTCCAAAATTCAAAAAAAGCCCCAAATATCGCAAAAAGATTTTTACGCTAGGAGGAGGTGGAAAAGTTAGACTATTGCATCGCCAAAATTCGGAAAAACTGGATGGAAAAGGGTTTTTCGCAGTTCTGGAGAGAGCAAAAATTGAATTTAACTTAAAAAAAAAATGTTTCAAAACCTCAACGTGCAAAAATGCGTAACTGCCAGATGGATGTAAAAATCACTATTGTTTGGCGTCCTCTCACGTGATCTAAAGTTTATTCGCATAACTGTAATGAATGGAAACAAGGCTTAATTCGCATTTTTTTCTGCCGAAACTTGGAAATTGCGCATTATTTTTTCAAAAGGTTTGGATGGAAACACGCAGAGCCGGAGTGGCTAATCGGGAGATTCTGGAGGATTCCCGATGGGCCGGCTCATATCAATCTCTAGTTTGGGCCGATTGGGAGGGAAAAATAATTTTGGGCCGGATTTGGGCATGAAACTCACGGGCTGAAAAAGGGGCCCACTCCGGCCCTGGAAACACGGTAGTAGCTCGTTTGTAAGGCGTGTGTACGCGGTGAGCACGGGAACGTTAATATAGAGAAGGGTGAGAAACAATATAGAGAAGGGTGGACCCAAGTGCTGGCTCGCAAGATCAAGACGTTTGACACTTATCAAATGTATTAGCGAGAGGGAAACGCGCACAGCAACCCAGAACAAACAAACAAAACAACGCGGCAGACTCAACGCGCAAAAGAATAGAAACCAAAACCGTGAGGGTACGGAGTAAAAATAGAAACAAAAAACAACGCGGAAAATACAACACGTCAAAAATCACTCAACCGTAGTGAGATTCGAGGAAGAAACAAAATAACAACAGTAACTAAAAAACAGCGCGGATAAATGCAACGCGAAAACGAAACCAAGGACGCCAGCAGAAGTAACTGGAAAAAAAACGCCGCAGCAAAATAAAACCCTTCCCAAAAATAAAGGCAAAACGGATAGGAAGAAATACAGGATTGGGAAAACTTGAGATGGGTCAGGAAGCGACGCAGGAGATAGATACTCGAATAAGTAAAGAGAAAGCATAACAGAGAGAGGTGGTGAGACCATTAAACGATAAGCAACCACAGAGAAAGCAGGGACCTGGCTGTGTATGGTTACGCCGGTTTAGTCTGGGACTGACTCTGGTGCCCCTAGCAATGGCTGGGGGAACTGCATCCGAGCCAGCCCTGAGAGCTCGCAAAATGAAGCTCAAGAATTTTGGTAACAACAAAAACCATTTTATTTTACCAAAGCACTTTATTTTTGTTAATTAAATGTGAAAGACACTTAATTTTCTGTATTTATCATTCTGTCTTGCAAAGCAGACTGTAGTAGATCATGCAGATTTTATAAACTGAAGCAGATTTTTATAAATCAAATCGTTTTTTGAATCGAAAATCGTTTTGAATCGAAAATCGATTTTGATTTACTATACACTGTGTCCCCCTCCCCAGAATACCAGGCTGAATGGGTGTGGCCCCAACACATGTCCACCTCACCAAATCTGGACAAAAAGTCTGGACACCCCTTGTGTAAAGTGTCCTGTGTGTTTGCATCTTCTTCAATATATCAGAGATGTGGATATTCAGATGTGATCTTCAGTACATAATCAGTGATGTGTATATTCAGATGTGATGTTCACTACATAATCAGTGACGTATATATTCAGATGTGATCTTCAGTACATAATCAGTTATTTGTATATTCAGATGTGATCTTCAGTACATAATCAGTGATGTGTATATTCAGATGTGATCTTCACTACATAATCAGTGACGTATATATTCAGATGTGATCTTCAGTACATAATCAGTTATTTGTATATTCAGATGTGATCTTCACTACATAATCAGTAATGTGTATTGTCATGGTCCCCACGGCAACCCCTCTTCTTTGTGTGCTTTTATTTTGAAGTCCCTTATTGTGTCTGACTTCATGCCCCACCTTGAACCCCACCCCCTCCTCATTGTTTTCAGGTGTGTCTCGTTTGGTTCTGTGTTTTATTCAGTGTATTTGTCCTGTGTTTAGTCTTTTGTTATGTGGGTTATTGTAAGTTCCACTAATTTTGATGCTGTGTGTAATCTTGCTGGTCCATGTCTTTAATGTCTTTATGTCTCCCCTGTTCTGTGTACTAATGTTCTCCTTTAGTGTTAGTTGGTGTATTTGGTTACTGTTTGGTTTGTCTTTGTTTTATGTCAGTATATTCTGTGTAGTGTTGGTTGTTTTGTTATTAAACTACTTCAGAGTCCACACTTGTGTCCAGCCTACCTTGCCCAAACGTTACATGTATAAACAGACCTTCACTGAGTGCAGGACTCCCTGAAGATCCTCCAGTCTGAACTGGGATGGTGCTGGAACTGGACTTTTCCTGAACTGGAGGAGAGAACAGTGGAAAATACCAACGTTATTAACATAATTAACTTTGTATAAAAGAGGATTTGCAGCTATGAGAACTGCTGTATTTATTTGTTTTTATATACTATATATAAAACACTATATATAGTATACTATATACTACATATATGTGTTTATATAAGTTTTGGGGCAGGTGTGGGGGAAATGCAAAGTAAGAATGCTTTAAAAATAGATGTTAATAGTAGAGTTGCACCGATACCGATACCGTATCGGTATCGGCACCGATACTGCCACTTACACAAAGCATCGGTATCGGCAATAGAGAGCGCCGATATGGTGAAGCTTATTGACGCGCATGCGCACCACTAAATGGCGCTTGACTGAAGCCAACGGCATGTCCGCGGTGTGGGAGTATTTCTCGGTTGAGACGGGCAGCAGCAAAAATGCCCGCTGCAAAATTTGTAATGCCAGCATTTCGAGGGGTGGCACGACCACCAAAGACTTCAATACGTCGAATTTAATTAAGCATTTAAAGCGAAACCACGTCAAAGAACACAGCGACTTCATCCAAGCAAGCTCAAAGAAGCAAGCTAGCACAGGTCAGCAGCAATCCTTAGAATGTGCGTTTCACAGACGTGACAAATACCCACCTGACAGTGTCAAAGCGAAAGCAATAACAGAGAAACTGGTTGAATTTGTCGCGTTGGATGACCAGCCCTTATCAGTCGTTGATAATATAGGTTTTCGACGACTAATTGAACAGTTAGAGCCAAGGTACAACTTGCCTAATCGGCGCTACCTTACTGAGACGGCTCTACCGCAGCTGTACACCCGAGTCTATGAACATGTGAAGGAGAGCTTGAAAGATGTCCCTATGATTAGCTTTACCTCAGACATATGGAGTTCAGACGTGTGTCCGATGACCTTATTAAGTTTGACTGCTTCGTGGGTGGATGCGGGTTTCACGTTGAAAAGCGCAGTTCTGCAAGCCAAGCCATTCCGCGGCTCACACACTGCTGAGGCTATCGCGGCAACTTTCGAGGATATGCTGAAGGAATGGAATATTCCGAAGAACCGTGTCCATGTAGTGTTGAGAGACAATGCCAAGAACATGGTAAAGGCCATGAATGATTTGGGGCTACCTAGTTTAGGTTGTGTTGCCCACTCGCTAAACCTCGTTGTGCACGAAGGTCTCTTGTCACAACGTAGCGTTTGTGATGCACTGGCTAGCGGGAGGAAAATCGTTGGTCATTTTAAACACTCTCCGTTGGCATATTCCCGTCTGGAGGATATTCAGGCTGACCTGAATTTACCTATTAAACGACTACAGCAAGATGTACATACCAGGTGGAACAGTACATTTTACATGGTCCAAAGTTTGATTCAACAGAAGCGACCACTGTGTGCTTATGCAGCTGACCATGATCTGCCCGCCACACTGACTGCTAATCAGTGGGGGCTGCTCGAGAAAACACTCGCTGTTCTAGAGCCGTTTGAGGAATTGACACGTGAGCTCAGCTCTTCGACTGCATTAGCTGCAGACGTAATCCCCGCTGTTACTGTACTTCGACGCCTTCTCCGCAAAGAAACGAATGCCGACCAAGGAATAAAAACGATGAAAAGCACCTTACTGGATGCGGTTAACTCAAGATTTAGCACGGTTGAGGAAGAGCCACTGTACTCATTTGCAACTCTGCTGGATTCGAGATACAAAGACAGGTCGGTTTTTACCACGTTTTGGAGTCATATACTATTTTTGCCCAATATATAATCTAGATATAGGGCTATGGATAACAGTTTTAATATGTTAATTCAAATTGTCATTTGTATGGGCGTACTGATTTATATAATATTTACAAAATAGATGTAATAAATTAGGTAGGCCAGCTATACTATTGTTTTGAATATATAAACCTACCTTAATTAAGCAGAAAGAAAATATTGCTACAAAACCATACTTGCTGTCTTTGAATGGTTATCAGCTGATAAAGCTTATTTGTTGTAGGTATTTCACAAATTCAGACTCCTTGCAAAAGGCAAAGATTGCTTTGACACAAATGGTTGAGAAGATGGAAGAAAAAAGTCCTGCAGCTGCCTCAGCTGAGCCAGTTCAGAAGAACCCACGTCTAGATGCTGGGAGTCAGAAAAAAAGCTGTCTTGGTGGCTTATTTGATGAAATCCGGCAGCAGAATGAACCAAAATCCAGCCAAACAAGCATGAGTGCTACAGACGAGGTCCACATCTATCTTTCTGAGCCAACAGTGTCTCGGTCAACCAATCCATTGGAGTGCTGGAGAACTAGCCAAACCCAGTTTCCTTTACTGAATACCCAGGCTGTCAGCTTCCTCAGTGCCCCATGCAGTAGTACTGAGAGTGAAAGGCTCTTCAGTGCAGCCTCACTTGTTGTGAATGAACAAAGGAACAGGATACTTGCAGAAAGAGCAGAAATGCTGCTTTTTCTCAAGAAAAACCTTAAATTGATGCTAAAGTAAAGCTAAGCCATGTTTATGCACAAAAGCTCCACTTATGTTTGTTTAAATTGAACTTGCTGCACCTTTTGTTTGTACACTTTTTTTTTCTCAAAATTTGTGGCTTTGTTGCATGCAAATAACCAAGCAGCTCAAACCTTTTTTTACATAGAATTTTTTTGTTTGCATACTTTTATGTTAGCACTTATTTAGTTTAAGCAACTTGTTTAAATTTGAATTGAATTGAAACAATTAAAAAGCTGTGAAGCATAGCGAGATTATGCTTTCCTTCTTGCACATGTTTCTGCATTGTGGCAATTTATTTTTTCATAGCTTTGAAACTTTTTAATGTACAGTTAACCAGTAAATTTAAGTCAGAGTTGGTATCGGTATCGGTACTCTGTATCGGCAGATACCCGAAAAGCTGGTATCGGTATCGGTAAGGAAAAAGTGGTATCGGTGCATCCCTAGTTAATAGTTTATTTGTTAATTAACAAAATGAATGAAAAGAATCAGTCACGTCTGGCCCCGCCCTCTACCCCTGTGTGGTGCTTTCATGTGTCACGTCTGGCCCCGCCCTCTCCCCCTGTGTGGTGATTTGTATGTCACGTCTGACCCCGCCCTCTACCCCTGTGCGGTTAGCGCTAGTGCATGTGTCCATGTTGTTCTATGTTCTGGTTAGTGCTAGTGCACGTGTCCATGTTGTTCTATGGTTGAACTTCCCTAGTCCATGTTTTGTTGAGTACGTGTATCATTGCTGTCAGGTCCTGCACTCCCCGATCTCGCCACCAGAGGTCTGACTCACCTGAGTTCTAGAGCGTACCAGCTGTCTGTCATTACACTTGATTGTGAAGCGTATTTAACACTGCCAGCCCCCTTGCTCATTGTGAAGTATTGCAGTTCTTTCTTAGTCTGCATACCAAGCCTTTATCTCGTTAGTCTCTTTGTGTATGATTCTGCCTGGTTCTTTCGACGTTGCCTTTGCCTTACCTTTGACATCTCCTCTGTTATCTGGATTACTCGACCCCTGCCTGTACGACTACGTTTCTGGATTGTCCTTATTAAACCTTGACCCGCACATGGATCCTAACATGCCTCACGAGTCTGATTCGTTACAATTGCTAGTTTGTCTGTCTGCTTTAGTGTTCGTAGTATCAAGTGTTTTATTCTTTATGTCTATTCTGTCTTAGTGCTTGTTGGTTTTTCGTCTTGTGGTTGTTTTGTATTCTTATGTTCTTCGAGTTCCCGTTTAGCGTACAACTGTTAGTTCTCCTGTTGTGTTTTAATCATTTTGTAAAATTAAAGTCAGGAGTCTGATTAATCAATGATACCAAACAGCTGATAATGATCTTACAAAGAAGATTTACAACTGTGAGAATTGTATTCATGACCTTCATATATATATAAACCCAGTAATTATAAATAAATATTAACTGTGGTCTCTGATCATCTCAACATTCAGATTCATCTCTTACCTCCATATGTAATGTTCATGTTCACTGGTCCATGAAACTGATTCCCATGGAGCTGAGGAGCACAGACGTTCCCTCCTGTCTGAGCTGTGATGTTGGTCTGGACTGGAGTAGATCCCTCCATCTTCTAATCAGACGTTACTTCACCAACACCACTAAACATCAACATATGAGGATGGCATTAAATAAGTTAGTGTTTCACATGTGTGAAACAGCACCACCCAGAGTATGACACAGGTCAGTGTGTCTCACAGTTTGTTTATTTTATTATTTGAATAGTATAATAATTTTTGAATAAAATAATTTTAAAAAATATGTAACGATCTGCGCGAGGCAGAACACGGAGGCGGACACAAACGCTGAGGAGAGCGAGATTTATTCAAGGAAATTCCAAAGGCAGAGTCGTAGTAGCAGGCAGGGGTCACATCAGGCAGGCAATCAGAACACAAAAAACGGACAGACATGGCAAAACACAACAAGGAGGACTCACTGAACGGCAGCAACATGGCGAACAGGAAAACAACAGAGAGAACAAAAAGACCGATACAGACATGGGAGACACAGGGACTATTATACACAGAACTAAACTAGGACCAGGTGACAGCACTGATGACATGGGCGTGGAAGACAATGGGAAGGCGGGGCAACAGACGAGCAGGGCGGGATCAACGGGCAAGTAAACGCAGACACAAGGGAACCCGGAGTGACAGCAAGGAGAGGGGGCGTAGCCCTACGTGACAAAATAAAGGATATGTTTGTAAATGGTTGGCTGTGAGCAGGCTAATATTATTAGTACACAGTTCAATCCCATAATAAAGGTTCACATATGAATACAGTAATTCAGAACCCATCAAATTATGTTTACAGTAATCTTTTTAATGTAAAAGTACTGAAAAGAAAACTGAACTGGTAAATAAATTTACTGATGACACTTCATTAGCTCCTCCCCTAATGATGATGGTATATCTCTCCTCATTAGCTCCTCCCCTACTGATGATGGTATAACTCTCCTCATTAGCTCCTCCCCTACTGATAATGGTGTACCTCTCCATTAGCTCCTCCCCTACTGATGATGGTATAACTGTCCTCATTAGCTCCTCCCCATTGATGATGGTATAACTCCTCATTAGCTCCTCCACTACTGATGATGGTATACCTCTCCATTGGCTCCTCCCCTACTGACAATGGTATAACTCTCCTCATTAGCTCCTCCCCTACTGATGATGGTGTAACTCATTAGCTCCTCCCCTACTGATGATAGTATAACTCTCCTCATTAGCTCCACCCCTACTGATGATGGTATATCTCTGCTCATTAGCTCCTCCTCCTGTATATACATTGTACTGCATCATACTGTATATACTGAATATACTCTGTACTGTATCATACTGTATGTACTCTACTGTATCATACTGTATGTACTCTGTACTGTATCATAGTGTATATACTGTATGATACAGTTCAGAGTATTTGCAGTATTGTAATGTTCTAGCCACATGCAGATAAGTGGACAAACACAAAAGCTGAGAGAACAAGGGTTTATTGGCCTTTTCAGAGTCTTTCTCTACTGAAGGGACATAAGGGACACATAGTCAATCTGTAAAGAAGAATTACACTGATGCTTAGGGCACAGTGGCATACAAACCAGCCAGATTAACACTAAACACAATAACTTTCAGTACAAATAGTGACATACAAACCAGCCAGATTAACACTAAACACAATAACTTTCAGTACAAATAGTGACATACAAACCAGCCAGATTAACACTAAACACAATAACTTTCAGTACAAACACGTGAAGAGACTTAATAGACAGTACGATAGACACCAGTGATCAGTTATGACAAGTACACATTGGAACAGACACTAGGCAGCATATCAAACATTAGGACAAACGAACACCGAAACAGACTAAAGGTAGAGACAACGAGTAAAGGAAAAACTGAAACTAAGAGTAACACACGAGACAAGCACACAAAACGTAGAGGGGAAACAGGACAAATCTAACGACTTACCTAATCTACCGACTTCACTGAAGAACACAAGGGGTACCAGGCTGTAGGAACTAAACAACATAGAGGAAAACAGAACACTAAACTGACAGAGAGGACAGAGAGGGACTAAAACACAAACCGGAATACAAAGGGAATAAATATGGAAGCAAGAGTCCAGGAAACTGTCAAACAGAGGAAACGCAACAGGAGAACAACAATCAATGAGCGTCCAGGCTGGAGTGAGAATGAGGAGTTTAAATACACGAGTGAAGACAAAAACGAGACACAGGTGAACCTCATAACTAGAACGAGAGGCTGAACTAAGGTGGGCAAAGAATACAAGAAAACTGAAAACACGACAGAAGGGGAAACCAAGGATGTAATAGAGAAGGGGGCGGGGCCATCTGTTACTAGTACATACTATATCATACAGTATATACTGAATATAATGTGTATTGTATATACTGTATGTACTCTGTACTGTTTCATACTGTATATACTGCACTATAACATTGGGAATATAGATTTTATGTAAATACATTAAAAATATTTATTTCATGTCTAATATGTGTAGTCTTAAGTGCCCTTTTGGAATATATTGTATTTGCATATTGGAGTCTATAGAAATGTAATTTCATTCAGCTGTGGTCTCCTTGTTTGCAAGAAGCACCTGAGTCTGTCCCAGCAGTGATCCGTTTCACCTGTTGCCATGGCTTCTTAAGGAAGCTTGTGGCGACGGATCACTGCTGATTCTTTTTGGCTCACCGACTTGTTCTCAGCCCTTTCCCTGCTTTCTCTAAAGCCAGCACGTTGCGTTCCCGATTAAAGGTGTCTCGCCACCTTATTCGTTCTCTCTCTCTTCTGTTACTTCTCTACGACTTATTCGAGTAGCTATCTCCTGCACCGCTTACTGACCTCTCTCAAGTTTTCCTCCATCTGTTTCACTTCCTATCTGTTATATACGGAAGAGGATTAGGGCCACTATAAAAAAAATAAAATAGGGCACTGGGGGGAAAAAAGGGCAGCCAGAATTCTGACTTTTTTCTCACAATTCTGACATTAATCTCACAATTCTGACTTTAATCCCACAATTCTGACATTAATCTCACAATTCTGACATTAATCTCACAATTCTGACTTTAATCTGTGACGCTCGAAGGAGGAGGCACGTCGAACGGTGCAACATAAAACATTTAATGTGACCACAAACACGTTAAGACAACTCTGACACAGGCACGAAACTTTAGACAAAGATGAGCACAAGACATTGCGCACACGCACATTATATAGGTTGTTAACACAGACCCTAACACAGACAAGGCACAGGTGAGACTACGAACACGCTCACAGATGACCCACACCCACAGAACTACATACATGGACATAACGGCACGCAGACGACCTAACGACACGCCCACAAGGAGGGGTCCGGAGCTGTCACCATGACATAATCTCACAATTCTGACTTTAATCTCACAATTCTGACTTTTTTCCAAGTACCTACAATTCTGAGAAAAAAGTCAGAATTGTGAGATTAATGTCAGAATTGTGGGATTAAAGTCAGAATTGTGAGATTAATGTCAGAATTGTGAGGAAAAAAGTCACTTTAATCTCACTAGTGACTTTAATCTCAGAATTCTGGCTGCCTGTCAGGAACAGCACGTGATCTCCCTGCAGATGCGGTTCACCTGCTACTCATCGCCCCTCCCCCTTCACAAATATTTAATCTTCCTCCTCTCTCTTCCGGGTTGTGAAGTATTGTTACCATGCCACGTACCAAGCATTCTTTCCCTGTTACTGCTTTTCTGTGTACCGACCTCTGCTCTCCTCCTAGACCTCATTCCCTGCCTAGTCCCTCTGTACCTCCTGGCTTCTGTCTCACCGGCGTGACCCTGGACTGTCCTGACTACGTTTATGATACTCCAACACAACACACCTGGAACAGAGTTACACATCAGTTTGATAGCTCTGTGATCGTTATTTCAATGTAAAATCGATCGTTTTTTGTTGGTGTTTTTGCCACTGTGCCTGTGTGTGCTTTTCTCTCTCACTCACGAATTACTTCACTGCTTATTGTGCCAGTTTGAGCCGGCACTTGGGTCCGTTTCTCTCAGTTTATTCACACAGTGGTTACGTCACCATACCCACCGCGTTACATTGTTGTATAGTCTGAATGACAGTAAAGTTCACTTTGACTTTGAAATGTTTCTCAAATAAAGTAACTGCCACACCCCAAATGTGACTTGTTCACAACCTAAGAATAAGAAAATCATACTTCCTCATCAACAAAACTTCAAGGTAAAAATTCACAGCAAATTACAGTGTTATAAACACGGACACAAACCACCAAAGCACAATATAACAGATTAACATTAGGAGTTCTATTACTACTGTCTGACTACACTACCACTAGGAGTTCTATTACTACTGTCTGACTACACTAACACTAGGAGTTCTATTACTACTGTCTGACTACACTAACACCAGGAGTTCTATTACTACTGTCTGTATTATCTATCACAGACTCACATACTCACCGTGTTCCTCTGAAATATATTCATGTGTCTCATAAAATGATGATCCTGCTCAGTCTCTCTCACTCTGATCTGAATCTGTTTGTTCTGTTCAGTTTCTCATATGATTCTGTAGGAGGTGGATACTCCAGATTCAGGTTTATCTCCATATTTTAACAGATCAGTATCATACTGGCTCTTTCCCAGTGCTGAATAACAGGACCAGAGTGGCTCACAGGTAAGTGGTTCACAGGTGAGGAATGCAGCCAGACTGCTACAAGTACACACACATTGTATCATGCACAACATACAGAACTACTGTAAATAAATGACACCTCTCTGATCTGAGAACAGTGTAGCTGCATGTAACGCCCGTGGTGTCTGGGAGCAATGAGGGGGAAACGTGCTGAGCAGAGTGAGGTGTCATGAAAGACAATCCAAAATCAGGGTCATATAAATAACCAAGGTCAAATCTGACAGTGAGTTATTCATATTTAATATTTTACAAAGACTACACCAAACAGCTGTAGAAGACTTACAGACACGAAACACAGGGCACAAAACAATGACCAGCACAAACTACACAGGACAAACAAGGAAAACTAAGTACAAACACCTGGTAATGCTAATGAGGGGCGGGGTTACACACAAGAAGGAGGGATCAGAAAAACACTGAAACCAGAATAAGAGGACAGAGGCGGAGCCAGACATGACAATGCAGCTCCCAGATCAGAGGCCCCTCCTGTTCAAAATTACAGTGGAGGAACAGACCTGCCCAGCTAAGAGTGTTTTACAGTCTGTTAGTTGATGAACTGATCAGAGATCAGTCCAAACAGAGGGGGATGTTCAGTGCTGTTTAACTGTATACTGATGAACTGATCAGAGATCAGTCCAAACAGAGGGGGATGTTCAGTGCTGTTTAACTGTGTACTAATGAACTGTATCTGTACCAGCAGGATAGGAGTAAACATCTGTACCAGCAGGATAGGAGTAAACATCTGTACCAGCAGGATAGGAGTAAACATCTGTATCAGCAGGATAGGAGTAAACATCTATACCAGCAGGATAGGAGTAAACATCTGTACCAGCAGGATAGGAGTAAACATCTGTACCAGCAGGATAGGAGGAAACATCTGTACCAGCAGGATAGGGGTAAACATCTGTACCAGCAGGATAGGAGGAAACATCTGTACCAGCAGGATAGGAGGAAACATCTGTACCAGCAGGATAGGAGGAAACATCTGTACCAGCACGATAGGAGTAAACATCTGTACCAGCAGGATAGGAGTAAACATCTGTACCAGCAGGATAGGAGGAAACATCTGTACCAGCAGGATAGGAGTAAACATCTATACCAGCAGGATAGGAGTAAACATCTGTACCAGCAGGATAGGAGGAAACATCTGTACCAGCAGGATAGGGGTAAACATCTGTACCAGCAGGATAGGAGTAAACATCTGTACCAGCAGGATAGGGGTAAACATCTGTACCAGCAGGATAGGAGTAAACATCTGTACCAGCAGGATAGGAGTAAACATCTGTATCAGCAGGATAGGAGTAAACATCTGAAGAGACTTTGAGAATGCTGGTGGTCACGTGAATCCAGTGCTTGTGGTAGGAGGTGTTGATGGTGTGTGAAGAGACCCTGATGATCTTCTCAGTTGGTCTCACGAGCCTCTGTAGATGCTGGTGGTTTGAGATACCAGTGCACATATCAGACAGCTGTTAGACACGTTAGACAGCTAGTCAGGATACTGTTGCCCTGTAGAAGGGGCTCTATGTGGCAGTGCTCATGTTGGTCTTCACTGATGACTTTTCCATACATGACACATGTTTTTTTTTTTTGCACCTGCCCCCTACGCACCCCCCACCCCACACCCAAGACTAAGAGGCAACGCCCCCCCGAGCCCCCCACCACCACCAACCAGGACAAGCACACAGACACCCCTGGCCTGCAGCTGCAGCCCTCCAGCCCCAGGAAGTCATTGACACAAGCAGCCCCCCCAGGGTCACAAGCAGCCCCCCCAGGGTCAATCCCCAGCTACCTGCTAGGCCACCGGGAGACGAAACCACAGCCATCCACCCCGACTAAGTAATGGAACTGATCAGTGGGAACCAAAGAGCATTAAATTCCTCCAACTGGTTTTTAGAGGGAGCAGACATTCCCTCCAGACTAATGTCATCCAGTAATAATGGGTAATATGCAGATCTTTTTCTGATTTCCTATTAATGAGGATGGTTTTCTTGGTGATGCATAGGGCAGTGAGAACTATGTGTGATGTGTTTGCCTCCATAATGTGACACCGGGACAGAGGCAGCAGGAGACAGAGGCTGTGAGCGAAAGGCTTTATTATCCACACTTAGAATAACACAAATACTCAGGACACTTGGTAGGACAAACACAAAGGAATACTTAAACGAATGAAGAACAGCAGAAAGTCCACAAATAGGCAGAAGTCTGAAGTGCAGAGCAGATTATCCCACATAGTGAGGTGAGGATACAGGCTGAATGCACAACACTGGACAACGCGACCTGTGGGGATTTATACAGCCCAAACCTGATTAAGTGGCAGGTGTCAGTACTCTGGTGATTGTGATGGTGGGAGTGTCCGGGAATGAGAGGGTGTGTACTGTGATGAGGTGGGTGTGTGTGCTCGTGAGTGAGTGAGTGTGTGCGCCCTCTGGTGGCGTCTTGGCTGACCCACCGTGACACATAACCAATTCACTGACGTCTCAAATCCTACAAATGAGATGCCACTCACTCGCAGTGGTTTAATTACGCTGATGGAGGAACATTCACTCATAACCATAATCTATAATAATAAATCCTTTAAATTTACAGTGCTGTCGGTAACGGTCTACCACTGTAGATTCACGTACCCTCCTATAATCTGAATTTGACATTATCGCTAAACAGTATTCTGAACTAGTAATTTAGAGTCTAGCTGGATGTCAGCTATTATCTTTCACTCAACATAATTTTCAAACAAAAGTTATGAACCATCTTCATTTCAACAAAGGCAACAAATGGCGGTTTGGGGCTCGTCGGGATCATTTAAGCGAGTGGCCGATACGCAGAGTCCAGTGGCGGATAAACCAAATAAACATCCCAATACCCTTGATTTAAACTGAGATTAAAGAATGGCAATAAACCAATAGTGCACTGACACTAACAATGGTCTCAACTCTCCACAGTAAAATCAGTTTCAGCTCCAGCATTTGCAAAAATTGTGTGTTTATTCAGAGCCTTGTATTAATGAAACAAGTACATGTGAAATCAAATAATATATCCAGTGCCAGGGATACAAAATGATATTACGCTTAACAGAACTACAATACAAAATGGATACAAGTCTATGAAATACACCATTCACATTTAAACAGGACTGATAAAAAGATTTTGTGTGTGGACGGGAATATACTGTATATATATATATAAAGGTAAAAAGCTCTAGCTTATACATCTATCATGTGGCTATAATGTTTAATATGTACTGATAAATCATAGCATCAAGGAAAATGTTAGATTTTCCACCACAACAGCACTAACACACATATGGACAATGAATCAGGCAGATGCCTCTTTGTCTTGGAACATTTTAGTCCGTGTCATTTGTGTTATGTAAATTCATATTTCATGGAACTGGATCTATACTCCAAGAACATCAAGATTTGGAAGAAGATGAAGAAGACTAGAGAAGAAGGAAGCTGGTGTCCAACCTTGTATCATGAAGTCATGTTCATTCTCTCACCAGACTCCACTGTCAAGCCCCCAGTTCAAATAAAATCATCTGTTGTAAGTAATCGGGTGTTGTGTCTTTTTCAGTGTGCACACATTAATTATTATTTCCATCTCATAAGATGTATTTATTTTTATTTATTTTTTGGGGTGGGGGTGATGTATGGTGATGTTACACTGATTCCACCCTATCCAGTGTATTGATATGAGACAAAACAGCACTCACCACATGTGATTGGGACTCACGAATGCCCCCCCAACATTCAACGGCTTATGGTATTGGTTTTACGTGGTCTCCATTGGTCTAAGACCTTAGTCTTCTTAGATGACATAGTTGTCTTTAGTCGGACTTTTAAAGATCATCTCCAAGACCTTCGTGAAGTATTTAGCCATCTGCACCAGGCAGGTCTTAAACTGCACCCACAGAAATGCTATTTCACCATGTTTTATCAAAGGCTTCACAGAGAAAACAGCCCCACTGCACAAGCTAACACAGAAGCATGCCACATTTTCATGGACTGACCAATGTGAGGATGTTTTCTAGTATTTTTATCATGCTCTTTAATCACCTCCAGTCCTCACTTACCCTGATTTGACCAGACCCTTTGTACTTTACACAGACGCATCTCATCATGCAGTCGGCTCTGTTCTGGCCCAAGAGAACAATGGAGTTGAGAAGGTAGTGGCCTATGCCAGCCATGTATTAAATGTCACAGAACGAAACTGGTCTACGTTTGATTGAGAGTGGTGGGTGATTGTGTGGTCAGTCTGACATTTCTCACACTACCTACAGGGTGTCCCTTTGTAGTCACTGATCATAGTCCTATACTCAGCAGGACGTCTCTATTGACCGAGACCCCACAGGACGCAGAACACGTTGGGCCTTAGAGCTGAATGTGTATGATTGGGCTATTAAGAACAGAGATGGTACAAGACATGGAAATGCAGACTCACTTTCTAGATGTCCAAATGGGGATTTCACACCTCTGAGACACCAGCCTTGAGAGACCTACAGAACATCAACCTCCACCCCACCTCCCACACCCAAAACCACACAAACATCTCACTCTGTCTTCAATCTTTCTAAGACTTTCTCAAGGGACATTTCTCAGTGTCAGAAGGATGATGTCACACTGAAGGTAGTGTGAGAGTTGCTGGAGAAAAGAAACCGTCCCCCAGGGAGGCATATGAAGAAAAGTTCACCTGAACTAAAAGTGTATTGGCGACAGTTCAACAGACTGCGGGTGCAGAATGGAACAATGTCCCGTCTCTCTGCTGAGAAACCCGGTGAGTCTCCCCCCCTTCACATTGTTGTTCACACAACCTTCTTCCTGAAGTACTGCAGTTTTTACATGGACATCTCTCAGTTGGACACCATTGGTCATTAAAAAGACCCTCACAAGGGCCGGAGAACATTTCTATTGGTCATTTATGGCTAGGGACATTGAAAATATTGTCAGCCCTGTATTGCATGTCAGTCTAGATCTATGCCAGTTCCTCAAAATCTGGCCCCGCTGCAGACAATTCATGCTAATCGTCCATTCTAAAAAGTGGCTGCAGACATTAGTGAGCTCCCTGTCACTGTAACGCGGTAGTGCAGTGATAGAGAGAAGGGTGGACCCAAGTGCCAGTTAACAGCACTAACGCGTTTGATAGAACTAAACGCAAGCGTGATGGTTAAAAACGTAACACAACACAGGTAGAATAAATGAAAGCAAAGCGGAATACTCAGCAATGATCCGCTTCACAAAGCTTCCTCTGAACAGCTGAAACGAATCATTGCTGATTACGTCCAGCAAGTCTAGGACTGACTCGGGTGCCCCCCCTGGTGGTAGAAGGAGTGGCATCCGAGCCAGCCCTGACAGTCACACCTTCTGGGAACAGATCTGTCCTTGTCATTCAGGATTATTTCACAAAATGTGTGAACTTGTATCCAATGAGAGATCAAAGAGCGGTAACTGCTGCACAAATTATTTTTGAGCAGTACATCACTGAGCCTGGTGTTCCAGAATTGCTGCACACAGATCAATGAAGACAGTTTGAAGCTGATTTAATCAAAGACCTGTGTTCCAAGTTAGGTGTGACTAAATCGAGGACCTCACCACATAATCCAAAAGGAGATGACCTAATTGAAAGATTCAATCACACCTACAGGACCAGCTTACTAAGTGTCTGTACCAGCAAACTGAGCCATGGGACATGAGATTACCCTCCATACAGCTTTCCTACAACACTAGTGTTCACACTAGCACAGGATATTCTCCATTCTTCCTTGCGCAAGGATGAGAAGCAAGATTGCCGGTTCATCTTCTCTTTTCGGCCCCTATTGAGGAATCAGGTGCTTCCCTGGGTTCTCCAGCAGACGATGCCAGTCTGTAGGAGACTACAGTGTGTCTATAAGTTGAGTCAGGGGAACAACACAATTATGCTCATGCCCAACAAAAAGCACAGTATGACAAAAATGTAAAGTATGTGACATTCAAGGTTGGTGATTCTGTTTGGCTGAATGATCTAGCACATTTCAGATGCAAATTGGCATACAGTGTATATATATATATACTGCTCAAAAAAATAAAGGGAACACTAAAATAACACATCCTAGATAGATTTTTTTGAGCAGTATATATATATATAGGGGGGATTTGTGTTTTGTGGAGTGGCGCGATTTCGTCTCGCTTTGTGTTCGGTGGATTGCTCCTGCTTGCTAGGTGGATTAAAAAACGTTAATAGTCCCGTCCACTAGTGTGGAAATTATTTGTTGGATACTTCCTTCGTTAAGAAGCTAGTTTATTTTAAACTCCCACGTCTTACAATACCAGTGTGTGCAGTTATCCACACACACACACATTCATTCATAATAACCGAATGATGTACAAGTCTAAAGACATACGTACAGTTATCTTCATCTGGTGATTTGAGGACCAAAGAAACATTGAAATGATAAAGTGTGTATGGATGAACTTATGTCAACAACTGTTTTAAAGATTAAATTATGGTCTACACAGGGCTTTACATATTTAATTCATATAAAATTATTACCTACAGACTACATTTTATTGTAAATTAGATTAAAATACACATTATCTTCATACACACACACAGTTCCTGGTGTAGGGGTTTCACCTACTAATCCTTTAAAGTAGATATAATTTGTTTTACCTTAATTACTAATCAGTCTCATTAATTTTAGAATCAGTCTCATATTCTAATTATACCAGAACCACAAGTTTAGTTATCAACTAAAGGTAATGAATGGTTTGGTATCTGAAGGATTTAACAATGAATTCTTTGGAGGTTTTGGCAACAACCACTTTTGAATGACATCAACACAGACAATTTGGTGAAAATAAATGATACATTTATTTAAAACCAACTATTCTAAAACACAAAGAGCATCAACATGGATCAGTATATTTACAGTGAAGACTCAGCATCTAGTGTGTGTGTGTGTGTGTGTGTGTGTGTAAAAAAAGGGGAGGAGTAAGTGTGCGCGCTTGTGCGCGTGTGAGGAGGCGGAGTTGTAATCTCAGTTCTCCTATGGAGAACAAAGCAACTAAAATGGCGCCGACTTTAAACAGTAGAGCAGCGCGACTATGTTAATGAGCTCAGCTGGTTTATTCCAACGTGGTCAGAACAAAGAGTAATGGCGCTGGCTTACTAACCAAAAATTAATGTAGTGTGTCTGAGAATGGGAACTACAAGTTGTCAAATATTCAGAAGATAAAACATGGAGATTGCATGCCAGGTGGAGAACTTGTGTGTACAAATCTTAACGAAGTTTATGAAAATAAAGTTAAACACAAACATTCAGAATGTATTAACAAAAAAACTTAGTTAACTCTGTAGTTCAAATAACTATGCCCTTTGATGAACTATGCCCAGCGGTAAGAGTCTCACGTGTTGAGGATTTGGGGTTTTATCGTCCTCCCTGAATTCTCCTGGAATTGGGAGGGAATTTCCACCGCAAGCTCCTCGTTGATTAAACGACGTCGTCCAGGTGTGCTGGGGAATCGTCCAGGAATGAGAGTCTCGTTCACGGTTTAACAACAGGGAGTTGATCGCCTTTGTTTCAGTCCGTGTGGCCGCGTTAGCAAGCTTGATTGAAGCAAATCGGTGAATCTGTCGTCACGGTAACGTTGATCGGTTGGTTGGTGTAACTCGGGCTCGTTAATGAGGTAATACGACATTCAGCTGTTTGCTGTTAGTCGTATCAAAGTTTGCGTGCTCTCAGTAAAGAAAACTGGAGAGAGAGGAGTGGCGGAGCCTCTCTTTAATGGGTCTAACCTGTGTCGGTCAAACCAGAGAGAGAGAGAGATATTACGGAGCCTCTCTTTAATAGGTCTAACCTATGTGTCGGTCAAACCAGAGAGAGAGGGAGATATTACGGAGCCTCTCTTTAATAGGTCTAACCTATGTGTCGGTCAAACCAGAGAGAGAGGGAGATATTACGGAGCCTCTCTTTAATAGGTCTAACCTATGTGTCGGTCAAACCAGAGAGAGATATTACGGAGCCTCTCTTTAATAGGTCTAACCTATGTGTCGGTCAAACCAGAGAGAGAGAGATGAATGGCTGATCAGGTTATTTAAACACCTGAACTGTAGACACACCCTTACTTCCGTCAAAGCAAGCTTGTTCAATGTGTTGCCAGTGGTACTGCCACCTGCTGGTTTAGCATGGTACCTACATTCCCCCCTTGGTCTTCAGACTGGGGCTGATGTCACAGTCCTGAAGAGCACAAAAGGTTATCCATGCAGTCCATGTTCCCTGTAGCATCCACTGGGAGGTGATCAATTCCATCAGTCAAGTTGTCCATCCCGCTCATAGCATGATCCATGAGATGGCTGGGAGATGCTGTAGAGACACATCTGGGCAACAAGTTCACTACTGGGCAGTTCTTGAACAGTAACTAAGGTTAACCAAATCAAGAAAAACAATGAAAGAATACTAATGCATGGCTTAGATTTCTCTTGGCTTTACACAAAGAAAACAAGGTCACATGCAGGGCTAAATGCCTTTGATGGAGGAGAGGGGAAGTACATCAGGCATGGAGAAAGGTGTGGAGTTAGCACATGTTGGTGTTAGTCTGTTGGCTGGAACAAACCTAACAATGTTTTAAAGTGAAGGATCTCGTTGGACCACGACGGACATTTGGGTTAATGTCTAGTTAGAATGTGGTTCCTTGTGGGATCTAAAGGTAATTGTAAATTGTAAAATGTAAATGGGGGTTTAACTGAGGTGTAATGCCTCATCCTATCTTGTGACAGTGAAGTATTTAAACAACCAAAATACATTTCTAATGCTGCTATTGCTAAGTGTAGACTTGAGCATCAGGAGCTGTCATCATGCAAAAACAACCAACATCTCTAGTGGTTCTGAGGAATAGTGTTATGCAACTTATGCCAGACTTATTTGCCAAGTTTGCACCACAGTGGTAGCAGATGTGCTTACCTATATTCTGTGCGCATTTGGGAAAACATTAATATGGCAAACGGTTTCACAACTCTTGTTAAGACAAAGCTGGGCTGCCAAACAGTGTTGCTAAAGTATCTCACACTTGCTATACTGGTAGAGGGGAGAATAAGATCTGTGTGATGGGTAAAATGTAGAAGTTAGGAGGTAACGCTGGGTACACCCCCCTTAGTAAAGAACCTACTGCATTGAAAATGCAGACATGTGAGCGGAGATGATGCCAGGAACATCTCCCTTTAAAGGGTTAGAGATCTAGAAAAATAGCTACATGCTTACAGGCTGAATGTTTACATGTAACTTTGTATAAAGTCAGTTCTGCCTCCTCCTGGTTCAGGCTGGAGGTCCACTAACTGACCCTTATCTATGGCTGTCCCCCCTTCCACTGGTTCTGCCTCTCTTTCCACCTCTTGGCTCTGTCCCTGTGACGAGAGTAGTGAGAGGGGCCTGCAGAAAGAACAGTGTCTGAATCTACAGGGAAAGCATAGGGAGGATCTTGGAGCTCTTGGGAGTCTCCTTCAAGCATACTGGGCTGCACAACAGTCTCCCAAACTGTCTGCGTGGTCTTTCTGATCTCACACATCGACAGGTCACCTTGGCGTGCTAAAAGTGAGACATGGGTTCTCATACAAGGGTGGAGATTGTGCAAAAATAGGGATTTGAAGGTTCGGTCTTCTGTGAGACCGGGTCCATTTCTTCCCTGGAAAAATGTTTGTTTCAAGCAATTAAAGTAATCCCTGGGATGCTCTGAACGCTTGTGCTTAATTTTAATGGCTGACATGAATGCTGACGCTTCGTCAAAATAAGCGGAATACTCCTCAGCGAGGGCTTTGCATAGCTGAGTGTAACCGTCCCTAATGGAAAACGGCTGTGATTCTATGAATGTGCGAACTGATCTAGAGGTGGTTTTCCAAATTAGCTTCGCTTTCTCTCGTTCTGTTGCATAAGGCAAGTCCGAGAGGCTACACTCAATTTCTTTGAGGTAGTCTTCAACATGGTAGTTTGACCTTGCTGGGTCGAATGGCTCCATGTCCTTGACTAGTGAATCTAGTAACTTTAACCGAGGGAAATGTTCAAGGACATGTCTATTAGAATAGGAAGGTGGACCTTCACTATCCAAGTGGTGTAACTCTTGGTCAATAGGATGCCTACTGCCTCCTGTCTCCCTGTGCCTAGGTGGCAGTAATGAGCCTTTATGCATCTCAAGTTGAGAAATATCTGTATTTCTCCTTGAGGAAAAAGCTGTAGCATGTACGTCACTGTGCCAGCCTGTGCGTGGGTCAGTGGAATGATGCTCAGCGTTTAAGTAAGGCCTGTTATCTGCTCTACCTGGTGAGACGTCCCTTGTCTGTACATTCTGCCAGTGGTGTACATCAGCATGCCTCCTGCCATCCTGCTCTGTGTCTATAGGGGGCAACAGTGAGCCTTTGTGCATCTCAAGTTGGGAAATTTCTGCATTTCCTCTTGAGGAAATAGCTGGAGCATGTACGTCACTGTGCCAGCCTGTGCGTGGGTCAGTGGAATGATGCTCAGCATTCATGCAAGGCTTCTTAACTGTGGTACCTAATGAGATGTCCCTGGTCTGGATATCATGCGGAGGATAATGGTCACCAGCATGCTTTCTACCTTCCTGGTCTCTGTCCATAGGGGGCAACAGTGAGCCTTTGTGCATCTCAAGTTGAGAAATACCTGCATTTCTCCTTGAGGAAGAAGCTGGAACATGTACGTCACTGTGCCAGCCTGTGCGTGGGTCAGTGGAATGATGCTCAGCGTTTAAGTAAGGCTTCCTAGCTGCTGTACCTGATGGGATGTCCCTGGTCTGGACATCATGCAGAGAATAAGGAGGGCCAAAATACATAGCAGGATTAATATTACTCTCTTTGTTACTCAAGAGTAAGGGGGCAGAAGCTAAGGACGAGTAAGAGGGCTCTGCTGACTCGTAGCAAGAGGATGCAGACGG
>NW_027506897.1:847500-865000 GCF_052324685.1 Brachyhypopomus gauderio
GTCAAAATAGTTAGTCAAGTTGTCAGTGCAACTATAAGTCACAGTCAGTGTAGACTGTATATTCTGATGGAAACTAGCTAAGCTTTTGATTTCAAGCACGCTGCACAATCTGTGGTATATCAAATACATGTTACACACATCCAAAATTACATGGAACACAAAATGACTGTATGTGGGAGACTGATAGCAAGAAATTGAACTGGAATCAAATGGATACAGCAATATTGTTTGACTGTATTGTTTGCACTGTAATTTGTTGATAAAAACAAATCTGATTGAAATTCAGAAAAGACAGACAACTGACTGGAAAAACATTCCATTAGCATTACAGCAGAGAGCACATTTCTGAATTACATACATGTTTTCTCTATGAAATGTTTGAACGATTGAAGACACAGTTGTTCTTCCAATATTCAGCTGCACCCAGCAACCAGCTTCAGCCATTGTAACACCATGACTTACATGTAAAACATGGTCCACAATTGTTGCCCTTACTGTATTTCACTGTTTTTCCCCTCAGCCTTACACCACTCAGTCTTACCCCTCTACACCACAGTCTTACCCCTCTACACCACACAGTCTTACCCCTCTACATCACAGTCTTACTTCTCCTATTGGCTGTTCACCCTGTACATGGCCTTGTCTTTCCATTATGAGACTTTGTGATACTGTAGTGTTTAGCATCTATAAATGTTTGCCAATTACAGTAAAGGTTCATGAGACGCACCTCTGACCTATGGTTGAGACCATTGGTTGATCTAAACCATCACCAATTCCCTTTCTTACTGTAACTGAATGTTCACTTGCAAACAATTTAATCAAATTAGGATAAATTACCAAAATATAACAAAAAATAAACTAAATAAATAAATGTAAAATGATGCCTTAGAGATTATGACAACATGTTCAGCACTTTTGCATATAATGACCTAGGCGATGACCTAAAGACTAAATGTTTTGGAGGGTAAGACAAATCAACAGACAATCCGTACAACACATTTTGATAAACATGTCAAAAGCAACTGATAATGTAAAAAACAACAGACAAAAGTATCTGCAAAATGTTAAACACAATGAGAAATGCAATTATGATGTGCACAAGTGACAAGGAGATGTGGAGACTGAATGAACAGTTTTGAGAATTTCAATTCTGATCTGAGAAATGAACAGAATCGACTGAGAAAAACTAACTTAAAACAGTAATAAATAACAAAATCAATATGAACATTGTAACGCTGGCGTGTGGGAGTAAGGAGGAAACGCGACAGACGTCTTGTGGTGCACACTGAACATTTAATGCAAATACAAAAACGCAAAGCCCAGCACAGATGGTGCAAGCACGCAAATAGCGGAGGCTTGCACGGGCATGAACTTTAGACAAAGACGAGCACAAGACACCGCGTTAACGCACATTAAATAGGTGAAGTACACAGACCCACGTGACCTCGAGACAAGGCACAGGTGTAACCACGAACACGCTCACAAACAACCCACACCCACGGAAGTACAAACATGGACATAACGACACGCAGACGACATAGCGGCACGCCCACAGGGAAGGGTCCGGAGCTGTTCCGTAACAGAACCCCCCGCCAGGGGCTCGCTACTCCCGGAGCGTCCCGCGTAGCGGGAGAGCCCCGAACAAACACCGACGGGCAGGTCCGGAGCCCCCGGGATCACGAGCCTCCGAGAGCAGTCACCCCCGACGGCGGGAACCGCCGCGGACAGCTCTAGCACACCCTCCCTGGGAAGACAGGGGAGAAAACATTAAACAATGGCACAGTCACAAACACGCACACGGGAACATGAAACACAAGAGGAACGAACGGGAAAAGGAGATTAGGGAGACATAGGGGAATGGACAAACATATAGGGACAGGCAGCCATGGCACCGCTCCAGCTGCCTGCCAAAGCGCACACGGTGTTGCTATCCCTCCAGGGAAAGCAGGCTGGGCGGGCGTGGCAGGCGGAACAGGCGGCGGAGTCCCTCCGGTCTTTGGGTTCCGACTCCTCGCGCGCGTTGCGCCGCTCGCAACTCCCGCTGGCCGCGCTCCTGGTGGCTTCCTTAGGGGAGCCTCGGTTCTCCCTCTGGGCGCGGCTGGAGTCCTGGCTTTCTGCCGCGCGCCGGCTGGTGTCCGCGGCGGCTCCAAGGGCGCGTGACACACCCACCTTGGACCGCTGACCACACCAGGACCCCCCTGCGCTCCTGGAGATGCCGTCGCCTCGCCCCCCGACGTCTCCATCTCCTCCTCGCTCTCGGAGACGCTCCGACCCAGCGACATGGGTTCCTCTGGGGTCGGGCAGCGGGAGCAGTCCATGCTGCTCGCCGCTGAGGGAGACTGAGGAACCTCCTTCCCTAGGTGGACTGTGCTCTCCGAACACCCAGAGGCGCTGTCCACCCCCTCACTCTCCTCCTCGCGCCCCAAGGGTGATGAACAGACAGACGGAGGGCGACTGACTTCCACCCCCTCCCCATAATACACGGTAGGAGCCGAGAATAGGGAAGGGGGAGGGCTGACGTCCTCCTCCGCATCGTGGCGCTCGGTGGAGGATGTGTGGCTGGAGAGAAGAGAGCTGGTCTCCTCGTCACCCTCCCCGTAATAGACCGTCGATTCGGAGAACAACGACGACGGGGGGCTGACCTTCTCCTCCTCGGCCGTCCGGAGAGCTGCGGGAATAGAGGGAGCGCAGCTGGTTTCGCCCTCACTCTCCTCCGAACGAACGGAGGAGCGGGGGCTCTCCTCCTCTCCGGACTCGTCGCTGCCGAACTCGACTTCTGGAGGGGTGAGGGCAAAGGTACCCACACCCACCATGAACGGCTCACTGGTCTCCTCCTCCTCAGGGAGAACCAGGAGCGGTGCGCTTGCTTCCTCCCTCTTACTGCTGCTCACAGCCATGGGTGGAAGCTCCAGGGACGCGTGGGGGTGTCTTTCCTCCCATGCGCGTGCCGCGGATCGGCGGAAGTACTCCGCCGTCTCGGCATCCTCCGTCTCTCGAGCGGCACAGAGCAGGTACGTGCAGACAGGGTCCTGCTTCATCTGCTGCTCGGTAACGGGGACTTCTTGGCGCCGGACTGGGGAAGAGCCGTGGTGACGCCGGCTTTTTCTCTTCCCCTTCGGTGCTCGGGTGGCGTATCCTGGCATACGTCGTCTTGTTAGGCTCGTCTTTCTGTAACGCTGGCGTGTGGGAGTAAGGAGGAAACGCGACAGACGTCTTGTGGTGCACACTGAACATTTAATGCAAATACAAAAACGCAAAGCCCAGCACAGATGGTGCAAGCACGCAAATAGCGGAGGCTTGCACGGGCATGAACTTTAGACAAAGACGAGCACAAGACACCGCGTTAACGCACATTAAATAGGTGAAGTACACAGACCCACGTGACCTCGAGACAAGGCACAGGTGTAACCACGAACACGCTCACAAACAACCCACACCCACGGAAGTACAAACATGGACATAACGACACGCAGACGACATAGCGGCACGCCCACAGGGAAGGGTCCGGAGCTGTTCCGTAACAAACATTCTGTAATATCGCCTTTAGTGCAATGTGCAAATAAAGTTTGTAGTAAATTTGTAAACATAAACACTTGTAGTAAAAATTAAACAAAAATAACTTGTAAACTAAACAGTGTAATGCTACATCTTGGAGTCAACCTATTTTTTCCATTTATATTTCTGCTGAGATCGTGCTGCATTAAGGAGTGCTCTGTTTTTCAGTGCCAAAGAGTAAAACTCTGAGCAAGACATTTCATAATTTAGACTGACAATGAGCTCACTTCTAATTAGTTCAGTAGAAGATTTGTTTCGCACATCAGTCCACTTATTTTTCATGAAAGAGAAAATCCTTTCCACAAACCCAGTGGAAGATGGGATGCTGAGGACAAAGGATACAACAGGTTCGCTGTTTAAATCCACTGAATTTTTGCCACTCGCGCCCATAATGCCTTCTTCATATCATGTCGCTGCTGAGACTGGACCAATGAGATGAGCTGATTCTGTAGTTTCAATCACGTGTGTAAAAGGGCTGTCTGCTCATTGGCCACAGAGAAGGGGCGGGCTTCTTTACCATAAAAATCTACATACAAGCGCACCATCATTTATCAACTCCATTGACGTTGACGGAATATTTTTTGATTCTCACGATATTACGGGACAAAATGCGTCCCGTTACAGATCGATAAGGGACGCGTACATTTGTTTCTAAATACGGGACGATTTCGTTTTTCAAGGGACGGTTGGCAACCCTAGCTGTCTACATTCTGATTAAGAACAGGGCTGCCCTCACTTTAGCATAAATTCCAGCACTTTTCAAACCTGGAACACAAAGCAACATTACAATTCATCAGGTAAATGTTCCTTCCCCTGTTTTTGAGGGGTGTTTCTTTATACTACCACATATAGTTTCAGACAACACTGCACAGAATGTGACACGGCGAGTATAAACACCTCCGCCGTTCGCGCAGGTTCATGCGAGGTGTGCTGAGTCGCACGCTGTGGTCACTTGTGAAAGTATAATCCATAATAAATAATCCATAATAAATAATCCATAATAAATAATCCAGCCTTGACGCGGCTCAGGAATTACATCACACACAGCGCCGTGCGGCCGTAGTGCCTGTAAATTAAAAATGTAATGGTCCAATGAAAGTAATTTAAAAACCAGGACATTTCCTCACTTAAAAAACCCGGGACAGGACGTGAAATACGGACATGTCCCGGGACATACGGATGTTTAGTCACCCTACTTTAAGAGAGCTGGACTGTTTGCCATACCGAGCCACGGCACGTTTAACGGCCTCGGCTCTTTCTCTTGTAACGCTATCAGGTAGGCTGACTGATGTGTATTAGGCTAAATTTAAACATGGGTCTGTGGCGGGTGTTGAGTTCAGAGCGTTGAGGAGCGATTTTGACTGGAGGATCGTGCTCTCTGTCTGAAATTTTTTATTTTATTTTTTGCTAATGCTGGTCCAACGTGGCGCGTACCAGTGATTATGCCTCTGCGTGCCAGCAGTGACACGCGTGCTATAGGTTGCCGACCCCTGCTGTAGACTTTTGCGAAGCTCCTTTGGCTCCGCTGCAGCCCGCATTTATTTTTTGAGTGTCGCTGACCAATGACTGGAGACTCTCTGATGTCACGCGTTGAGGAAAAACATTTCTTTGAACGGACGCATTTTAGAAATTAAAATGGAACATTAATAAACATAAAAACAAAAAAGTAAATATAAAAAACAAAAACAAAACCGATGCGTTGACTTTTTTTATTTTCAGCGTCGACGTCATCGACTGTATCGACCAATCGCGGCAGTTCTACTGAACACGCTACAGGATAGTCAGCATCTGCCGAGATTATAATGGCTACTAGAAAACTTAAAAAGTGTGTGTTGTATCGTCAGTCACACATCTTACAAAATTCCAAGTTCAAGGTCTTTATTTCACTCACAACAGAACAAGTAGCAGCAAAGCCATATGCTCTCTTAACTCTCGGAACAGTTACGAACTTCTTCTATTGTCTTTCTAGCCAGGAACCATGATCACAAGTGGTGACAGTGCCCTCTGGAGGAACAACCCCGCAACGCAGGCAAGTACATACATATTCACTTTACACTTACAGTAAATGTAAAAAAATATAAATGTGCCATATTTTGTCAATTGTGATTTTTTCACCGCAATCGAAATTTGTCCCATGCTTTTAACCCATCTATACAGTTAGAACACACACACACAGTAGTGATTACTAGGAGCAGTTGGGGTTAGGTGCCTTGCTCAAGGGCACCTCAGGTCTGGGAAACAAACCCACGACCCTCTGGTCACAAGACCAGTGCCCTACCACAAGGCCATGACTGCCCCAAAAAAATTTATCAGGGGAGAGCGCGAACGTAGTCCCCCACTACCAGAAATTATGCAGTCGAGATTCCCACATTTGGGAAATTCACAAGGGTCAGCACAGCCTGAGTGCAATGGCTGAGCCTCACCTTGGGCGAACCATGGTGTCACGTCCAGCCCCTCCCTCCTCCCTGGTCCCGCCTAGCTCCCCGCTCCCATTTGTTCCTCCCTCTGTCTGTCAAGCCCTCCTTGTTAGCACACCCACACCTGAGTCTCGTTTCACTATCCGGTTCTGTTTATATAAACCCCCTAGTGTGTCACTCCCGTGTCGGTCGTTGCGTTTGCGTTTGTGTGCTCTCTGTCCCTGTTCCTCTCTATGCCTTTCTCCTCTACATCCAGCGTCCTGTTGCCCGTGCCTTCCCTTCTCTTCTCCCTCAAGGTTTTGGGTTTGTTCTGGTTTATTTTCTCTGAGTTTATCTTGTCTCTCGTTGGTTCATTGTTTAGTTACCCGTTCACACTCTCGTCCTTCTGTTACCTTCCCATAGGTTCTGTACCTAGTAGTATCTCCCCTGTTCTTAGATTCAGTTGTATACCGTTTGTTCATCTCTGTATTCGCTTGTTTAGTTTGTCCTTGTCCTACGTGTGTCATACGTAGCCTCCAGCGGCGATGTTTGATGCGTTTGTTATTTAGTCTGTGCTTTGGTGTCATGTTCTTGTTCTATGTAATCGAGTTAGCGCTTTCGTGTATATACATTGATGAGGTTTGTTGTGGCATGTTTGTACTCTGTTAGCTAGTTGTTTTCGTAGGTTCTCCGTCTTGTGTTTTCGCATGTTCCCCTTGATATATATACCTCTGTGCCTTGTTGCTTTCCTTTGTGTTGTCCGTTACCTGTACTGTTTAATAAATCACATTCATTCCTGCAATTGCGTCACACCCGTCCCCGTGAATCGTAACAGAACGACCGACCCAGTTACCATGACGCAGCAGGACTCAAGAACCCTTGTTCCTCCGATTACTCCGTTTGACCTGGACTTGTACAAGGAACAGTTAGACTCTGTCCAAGCTATGTTAGTCAGAGATATTGCGGGTAAGCCCGTGGCGCTGCCCTCCTTGTGCCTCTGTCCGGAGGAATATGATGGCGTGACCGGGTATGTCAGAACGTTCGTGTTCCAGTGTGAGTCCTATGTGCAGTTCCTCACTATCCCCAAACCATCGGAGTTGTTGTTGGTGCTGTTTTTCAGGTCTCTGCTGAAAGGAAAAGCTCTGGACTGGGCGAACATTATTCTGGCACATCGCGTCACTGATGCATGGACAGTGGCGGGATTTTGTCGGTCACTGCTTGACAGGTTTGGTAGGGGAAATAACAGGTCTGCTCCTAAGTCCAAAGGGGGAATACCTAACGACCTGGTGTCCAGAGATGGGGTCGCGCCTGCCGAGGACTCCGGTCAGGTGGCCACGCCCCCGGATGATGTCTGCGCTGCGGCGGCCGCGCCCCCCGATGACGTCTGCGCTACGGCGGCCGCGCCCCCCGATGACGTCTGCGCTACGGCGACCGCGCCCCCCGATGACGTCTGCGCTACGGCGGCCGCGCCCCCCGATGACGTCTGCGCTACGGCGGCCGCGCCCCCCGACGTCTGCGTTCCGGCGGCCACGTCCCCCGACGACTGCGTTCCGGCGGCCACGTCCCCCGACGACTGCGTTCCGGCGGCTCCGCCTGCCGACGACGCCTGCTCGGCGGCCCCGCCTCCGGATGACGCCTGCCCGGCGTCCCCGTCGCCCAAGCTCCCCAGGGCCTCCTCGTCGCCCAAGCTCCCCAGGGCCTCCTCGTCGCCCAAGCTCCCCAGGGCCTCCTCGTCGCCCAAGCTCCCCAGAGACCCATCACTGCCCCGACTTGGTGGGGTCTCCACTGTCTCCCAGGTCGCTGTGGCCCGTCGCCCGGCCTCCCAGGTCCCTGTGGGCCGTCGCCCGGCCTCCCAGGTCCCAGCGGCCCCTCCGCCGGCCTCCCAGGTCCCAGCGGCCCCTCCGCCGGCCTCCCAGGTCCCAGCGGCCCGTCGCCCGGCCTCCCAGGTCCCAGCGGCCCGTCGCCCGGCCTCCCAGGTCCCAGCGGCCCGTCGCCCGGCCTCCCAGGTCCCTGCGGCCCGTCGCCCGGCCTCCCAGGTCCCTGCAGCCCGTTGCCCGGCCTCGCCGGTCCCTGCAGCCCTTCGGCCGGCCTCGCCGGTTTCCGCTATCCCTCAGCCGGACCCGCCAGTTCCCCTGGGCATCCCTCCGGCTCCGCCGGTTTCCCGGGACTCCCCTCCAGCTACGCCGATCCCCTCGGACACTCCACCGACTCCACGGGTTGCTCCTCGGTCAGTGCCAGCCCCTACAGTGACTGCTTTGCCTGCCTGTGGGCTTGGGACTACTGCACTGCCGAACTGTTTTTCTGCTGACCCCTCTGTTGCGCCTGTTTTGAACCTGCCCGTGTTCCCCTTGTTACCCTGTCCCCTTCCTGGCTTCCTTTTGGTCCCTGTCCCTGTGTGTTTCTGTCCGCGTCCACGTCCCTGTCCCTGTGTTCGTCCGTGGTAGCGTCTTCCATGTCCCTGTTCCCGTCTCCGTTCCCCAACTTGTCACCCACTTTGTTCCCGTCCCTGTCTCCGTTATCCTCCGTTTGTCTACCTCGGTGTCCCAGTCGTCCCGAGCATCCGGTCCTGTTCCCTTGTCCCCGTCTTGTCCGGCCCCCTTGGTTCCGGCCCCTGAGTCGGCCCCCTGTCCTGTCCCGTTCGGCCCCGCTCCCACGTCTCCGCCCGTTCCCTGTCCCGGTCCCCCCGTGTGTCCGGGGCTCGGGCCGTTGTCTCCACCCGGCCCCGTGTCTGTTGTCCCTGCCCCGTCCTTGCCCACTTGTTTCCCTCTGTGTCGTGGTGTCTCTGTCCCCGGCCTCTGTCCGGCCCTCCCTAGTTGGCGTGCCCCGGTGTTGCACGCCTTGAGGGGGGGCTATGTCACGTCCAGCCCCTCCCTCCTCCCTGGTCCCGCCTAGCTCCCCGCTCCCATTTGTTCCTCCCTCTGTCTGTCAAGCCCTCCTCGTTAGCACACCCACACCTGAGTCTCGTTTCACTATCCGGTTCTGTGTATATAAACCCCCTAGTGTGTCACTCCCGTGTCGGTCGTTGCGTTTGCGTTTGTGTGCTCTCTGTCCCTGTTCCTCTCTATGCCTTTCTCCTCTACATCCAGCGTCCTGTTGCCCGTGCCTTCCCTTCTCTTCTCCCTCAAGGTTTTGGGTTTGTTCTGGTTTATTTTCTCTGAGTTTATCTTGTCTCTCGTTGGTTCATTGTTTAGTTACCCGTTCACACTCTCGTCCTTCTGTTACCTTCCCATAGGTTCTGTACCTAGTAGTATCTCCCCTGTTCTTAGATTCAGTTGTATACCGTTTGTTCATCTCTGTATTCGCTTGTTTAGTTTGTCCTTGTCCTACGTGTGTCATACGTAGCCTCCAGCGGCGATGTTTGATGCGTTTGTTATTTAGTCTGTGCTTTGGTGTCATGTTCTTGTTCTATGTAATCGAGTTAGCGCTTTCGTGTATATACATTGATGAGGTTTGTTGTGGCATGTTTGTACTCTGTTAGCTAGTTGTTTTCGTAGGTTCTCCGTTTTGTGTTTTCGCATGTTCCCCTTGATATATATACCTCTGTGCCTTGTTGCTTTCCTTTGTGTTGTCCGTTACCTGTACTGTTTAATAAATCACATTCATTCCTGCAATTGCGTCACACCCGTCCCCGTGAATCGTAACACATGGTTCATGGTCTCACCCCTGCCAGGTAAACATATGTTGATGTTTAGTGGTGTTGGTGAAATAACGTCTGATTTGAAGATGGAGGGATCTACTCCAGTCCAGACCAACATCACAGCTCAGACAGGAGGGAACGTCTGTGCTCCTCAGATCCATGGGAATCAGTTTAATGGACCAGTGAACATGAACATTACATATGGAGGTAAGAGATGAATCTGAACGTTGAGATGATCAGAGACCACAGTTATTATTTATTTATAATTACTGGGTTTATATATATGGAAGCCCAGCTGTGCTGACAGGGAGAGGAGAGGGGTGGGGAGGCACTATGAACAAAATAACTAAACCCATGATGGAGACGAGATTAAAACATAACAGGAGAACTAACAGTTGTACACTAAACAGGAACTCGACGGACATAAGAATACAAAACAACCACAAGACGAGAAACCAACATCCACTAAGACAGAATAGACATAAAGAATAAAACACTTGATACTACAAACACTAAAGCCGATAGAAAAACTAGCAGTGATACACATACTCAACAAAACATGGACTAGGGAAGTTCAACCATAGAACAACATGGACACATGCACTAGCACTAACCAGAACATAGAACAACATGGACACGTGCACTAGCACTAACCAGAACATAGAACAACATGGACACGTGCACTAGCACTAACCAGAACATAGAACAACATGGACACGTGCACTAGCACTAACCAGAACATAGAACAACATGGACACATGCACTAGCACTAACCAGAACATAGAACAACATGGACACGTGCACTAGCACTAACCAGAACATAGAACAACATGGACACGTGCACTAGCACTAACCAGAACATAGAACAACATGGACACATGCACTAGCACTAACCAGGTTGTGAGTGACCACAAGAGTCTCGGATTTACATGAACATAAGAGCAAGCAAACTTGCACCAAATGATACATGACAATAAACACATAGACCCACAAGGAAAGACTCGAACATGCAGGGAATATAAACCCAACTACTCACACGGATAAACCAGGAACAGGTGACAAAACTCAACATATGGCGGGAAAACAGAAGGTGTGACAAACAGAAGGAAAACTAAGGCAACCAAAACAACGGCAGAACTAAGAGAACACACACCACACAGGGGTAGAGGGCGGGGCCAGACGTGACCCATGAAAGCAGCACACAGGGGTAGTGGGCGGGGTCAGATGTGATATATAATGTGTTTGTGTAAGGTTTGGGGCAGGTATATATAGTATATAAAAACAAATGAATACAGCAGTTCTCATAGCTGCAAATACTCTTTTATACAAAGTTAATTATGTTAATAATGTTGGTATTTTCCACTGGTGAATAACAGCACCAGAGTGGCTCACAGGTAAGTGGGTAACAGGTAAGTGGGTCACAGGTGAGGAATGCAGCCAGACTGCTACAAGTACACACACGTTGTATCATGCACAACATACAGAACTACTGTAAATAAATGACACCTCTCTGATCTGAGAACAGTGTAGTTGCATGTAACACCCGTGGTGTCTGGGAGCAATGAGGGGGATTCATGTGCTGAGCAGAGCGAGGTGTCGTGAAGGACAATCTATGATGAGGTCAGAGAACCCGTCTCATCCCCATGACAACAACCAACATGGCATACCATTTAAAAAGCGTAAGGCGAAGAAAAACAGTTCAGCCGTTTGTCTGTCGTCTCGTTGCGGTGCGTCTCAGCAAGTAGGCCTATAAACATTTTTTGTTGTTGTTTGCTTTTTAAACCCTGTTACTTGAACCTTTACTTATATTTTTTTTGCTGTTGTGTGGCAAATTTTTTTATATTTTCAGGCAGGCATATTTTATAATATTTAAAATAGTTTTGACATTTTGCACAGTGCTTGTCTGACTAACGTTGGGGTGGTGCCATGATCAGGGGGCGGACGCACTGGTGCTGGAGAGCGGGACTCAATGCTACTAGACGTAGCCATACCAGCTAGCCGTATAGCGCTGTCACGGATCACTCTACTTTTACGTGGCATTGTAAACAAGCACAGACACACAGACTACAGATACTCACGGAAGAACACAACACGTAACCAAACGAACTCAATAACATATTTATATGAGGCACATAAAGACAACGAACACACCAAAACATAAGACTAGGCAATACAAGGACACCGTGGTACAGAACCATATAAACATTAATGGGAGACCATACATCCAATACAATAGGCCCTTTTCACACTTCCGCATTTTTTCTTCCGGAAGCTCTCGTCGCAGGGTAAAGTTACTTCCGTTACACATTAAACAATGGCAGAGTCCAATAACAAGAGCTTGTGCAGTGTACCAGGGTGCTCGATCTCGAAGCAAAAACAGCCGTATCTCAGTTTACATGGTTTTCCGGCTGACGACGAGCAAAAAAGAAAACGGGGTTGTGCAATTAGGAGATGAAGGGGAAAACTTTGATACAGAGGGGAAATGCCTTTGTATGTAGCCAGCATTTCACTGCTGCAGACTACATAGTAGGAAGATCGCCACTAAAAGTCGCTGCTGTTCCCAGCTGGTTTGAGTGGAACAGTTGCTGTCCGCATTTGACAGATCAAGCTCTCGGCTGGGAGTAGATGCTCGTCCACCAGAGTCGGAGGTTGTGGAAGATTTGAGCATTTGCGGTAGCATCTAGCCCCGGCCCGCTAGCATCTAGCTAGAAAAAAGCAAGCTCTCGGCGGGATGGACGAACGTGTACTCCCAGCCGAGAGCTTGCTCTTTCAAATGCAGACAGCAACTGTTCCACTGAAACTAGCTCTGATCCACTAGCATCTAGCTCATCCAGCTCTGACCATCACTTTGTTGTCGACTATATAGGACACTGAATAAACAATAACACTTAATAACTTGGTGTGTGTCATGAACTTTATTGATACTGATGTAAACCAAACAATCAATAGCTGACGTTACTCAGCTTGCTAACCTAGATAGATATTGTTAACTAAAGCTGTCAGTATCATTCATAATATAATATATATCATAATGATATAGACTGTTTTACCACTCCGTAGTATGACTAATGGAACTGGCTATACGTTAAATAATAGTTAGTTAGTTATAGCTAGTGTCACCTTACCCTGGTATGAGTGAATTAATTCTTTAACAAACAATTTGTAGCCTCTATTCAACTTGAATCCCTTTGTTGTTGAATGTTCTCCAACGATCCTGAAAACGTTTTCAAAATTCAGTCTCGGGAGCGACGACAGGGATGAAGTAAACACACGCTCCATGCTGAGTTGAATTGACAACAACTATCTTCTACGAGTACAGGAACTTGTTTTACCCGGCGGTGACGTATTTCCGTTTTGTTGTGAAAAGGGCCTATAAAAACACAGGAAACATAGAACGCATAAACGCATAGGCTATATATATATATATATATATATATATATATATATATATATATATATATATATATATATATATATATATATATATATAATTAAACACCAACTCGCAGGACAACACACCGCTGGACTACAACACAAAGAAACATGACTAAACCGACAATAAAACGTACACAACCCAAGGCGATATACAAATGAACTACAATGAAGAGAAACGTGACGAAGCAGAAACAAACCTCACAACCGTAACTCGAACTAAGCGACACTCAGCGAACTCACATTGACAACCACTGTATATTCATAAAACAAGCAAGACCTAACACATAACATACGAACAAGAGCAAGACTTAACTTTCACCATACGAACAGAAGCACGCACAAGACTTAGAGGAAGATTTCCAACCCGTTGTACCTAGACAGACTTACAATGAAACATTGACCCACACCGAATACCTGGAACACAAAGAATAAATACAAACCCAAACGAACACAAACAAGCGACAGCTGAATCCAATGACAAAAACAGAGGTGGAACTAAACAGAACCGAAAAGACTAGAGGAGGAGGAGCCAGGCTACACAGACAGGGAGGGGGCGGAGCCAGGTGTGACACTGACAGTTCGATATGCGCACTGTGCACTGATGGTGACTTTTTTTGTTAATGTTCTCTAACGTTTCATAGAAAAATTGATTCGACTATTAGTCGACTAAATGGAAAATCTGATGAATCCTTATCCTTTTCTGATGAAAATCCTTAGTTGAAGACACCTCTAGAACACAGCTCATCACAGTCAGACATCACACTCTATACCCCCCATACTCAAATAGCGGCCCGCGGGCCACATGCGGCCCGCGGGCTATCTATTTATGGCCTGCGAGCTGTTTTGAAAAGTGTTTTTTTTTAGGAATCTTTTTTTTAATCGCGCTATCCGCTCTTATTTTGAAATCGCGCACCGCGATCTCAAGACGATGCAGGGGATTGCCTTTATGGCAATAACAAACAGGTAGCAGACGCCCAAATGCGTTGCACCCCCCCGTAACCGGCCCCTTTAGTGATTGAAAAAATAAAATGTGGCCCGTCGTCATTTCTATTTGAGTACCCCTGCTCTATACACAAACTCTATACACACACTCACTGTAGGGTCTCCAGTGTACATCTGGGAAGAATGTTGTATCTAAGGGTTTGGTGATGGGGTGAGCTCTTACCTCACCACAGTATGTATGTATGTGTGTGTGTGTGTGTGTGTGTGTGTGTGTGTGTGTGTGTGTGTGTGTGTGAGAGAAGATATTGCCTGTGTGTTTTTGACAGAGAGACAGAGAGAGAGAAAGAGGATATTGACTGTGTGTGTGTGTGTGAGAGAGAGAGGATATTAACTGTGTGTGTGACAGAGAGAGAAAGAGAGAGAGAGGATATTGACTGTGTGTGTGTGAGAGAGAGAAATTGTGTGTGTGTGTGTTTGTGTGTGTGTGTGTGTGTGTATAAAGAGTCAGTAAGTCAGTAACTCACTCTAGTTTCTCCGGTGTAGATCCTCCAGTAGAGCAGAGAGCTGCTTCAATCCAGAGAATCCCATGTTATTCCGGTGCATATTAAGCTCTTTCAGGTGTGATGAGGGGTTTGACCTCAGAGCTGAACACAGAGCAGCACAGCCTTCCTCTCTAATACTGCACTTATTCAGACTGTAGAGAGAAGGAGAAAAACTTCTCACTCTTACACATCAACATACACGTGAACACAAACACAGACAATGTATGTGTATTCAGGACAAACATGCAGTGATGTGTGTGTGTGTGTGTGTGTGTGTGTGTGTGTGTGTGTGTGTGTGTGTGTGTGTGTGTGTGTGTGTGTGTGTGTGTTTGTAGAGACAGAACTAGTGATTGACTGATATGGGTTTTTTGATGGCCGATGTCTATGCAGATATTTGGATGGCAGTAATGGCCGATGGCCGATATGTAAAGCCGATATTTTCAGCTGATTTTAATCAGCCGGCCAATATATATCGGTCGACCACTAGATAGAACAAGCAAGAAAGTGTGTGTATGTGAATCTAATTAATACAGTGATAGCGTGTGTCTCAGAGGAAAAAGGGGGATACTAACTCTGTGTGTGTGTGTGTGTGTGTGTGTGTGTGTGTGTGTGTGTGTGTGTGTGTGTGTGTGACTACTATCAGTCACTGTGAGGTGCAGGTAAACACAGAACCACGTTGACAAAGTCCAGACTCAGTGAACACAGCCTGGCCATCCAGACGGGCCGATACACGAGATCATGGCTGCCAGAGAGCAGAGACTCTGCAGCAGTGTAACAGTGTGACTGTAGAGACAGAGCTGCACTTCCTCACTGAATGTGGAACATTTCACCAAATACGTCAGATCTACTTCACAACATTTGAGCTGATTCACCCCAACATTATGTCCCTACCTAAGAACGACAAACTCCCCGTCCTCCTGGAGAAGAGAAAGCAGCACTTTAGCGGGGAGATATGTGTCTATCTTACACAACATGAGGGACAGTGAGTAGCACACACACACACAAACACACACACACACACACATATGCACACATACACACACACACAAACACACACATACACACATACCCTGCTTGTAAACACTTTGATTTATACTGATCTATTTATTTCTTCTCCTCTACTTATTTATTTGCTTTCCTTTCTTTTCACTTCTTCAACTTGAAATTCTTCATGTTCAAGTTCATCATAATTAGAATTGTTCATATTTTTCAATGATTTATTCATGTTGAATGATAACACTGCTTATATGGTCATTGTGACGGGCAGGGTGGAAGCGATCACGCCAAGTCTCAGGGAAAAAGGATGATTTAATATAGAAAGTGAGCAAACCAAAACCCGTGACTTAGATCCGAAACAAGGATATAATGACCAGCGGTCAACTGGTACAAAGACAAGACATATATAGACAAACAAACGACCCTCAGGTGAGACGGATCACGGGCTCCGCCCACCTGAGGGACGCACACAACGTAACAATACAAACAACAACAACAGCCGCTGTGGACGGAGGCGACAGGTAGGGGGCCGCCTCACCGTGACAGTCATGCCAATAAAGCTTATTGAATTTAATTGAATTGAATTAAGAGAGATAGAGAGAGAGGGAGTATACTGACTGGGTGTTTGTGTGTGTGTGTGTGTGAGAGAGAGAGAGACAGACATTTATCACTTCACCCTTGGAGGAGAGACACTACATCATACGGTAGAGTATAGCTACCATGGAGGAGAGACACTACAGCATACGGTAGAGTATAGCTACCATGGAGGAGAGACACTACATCATACAGTAGAGTATAGCTACCATGGAGGAGAGACACTACATCATACGGTAGAGTATAGCTACCATGGAGGAGAGACACTACATCATACGGTAGAGTATAGCTACCATGGAGGAGAGACACTACATCATACGGTAGAGTATAGCTACCATGGAGGAGAGACACTACATCATACGGTAGAGTATAGCTACCTTGGAGGAGAGACACTACATCATACGGTAGAGTAGAGCTACCATGAAGGAGAGACACTACATCATACGGTAGAGTATAGCTACCATGGAGGAGAGACACTACATCATACGGTAGAGTATAGCTACCATGGAGGAGAGACACTACATAATACGGTAGAGTATAGCTACCATGGAGGAGAGACACTACATCATATGGTAGAGTATAGCTACCATGGAGGAGAGACACTACATCATACGGTAGAGTATAGCTACCATGGAGGAGAGACACTACATCATATGGTAGAGTATAGCTACCATGGAGGAGAGACACTACATCATATGGTAGAGTATAGCTACTTTGGACTGCTGATCAGTACATCTGGCAGTTTCAGTAAGACTATGAATGCACTGGTAGAAAAAGCAAGAAGAGCATATTATACCATAAAACGACCACTAAACACACAGAACGTACCAGTTCAGATCTGGACTAAAATATTCCACTCTGTGATCAAACCCATACTATTATATGGGAGTGAAGTCTGGGGATCTGTCATCTATCAAGATCACACTTCACAAACCCAATTGAAAAATTCCACCTGGAGTTCTGTAAAGACGTCCTGAAGGTCCATCGAAACACTGCTAACCTGGCGTGCAGAGCAGAGCTGGGCGAGTTTCCTCTCTCTCTCCTAATGTTAAAAAGAGCTTTAAAATTCCACCTGTCCCAATGACACCCAGACTCATACCATCACATGGCATACCTTTATACCTATACACACCCAGACACAGACCCCCTCAGACACATTAAAGAAAAACACCACCTTCACACCAACATCCACTACACTCTCTCTCACACACCTCAAAATAATCGACAAAACACAACAATTAGAATACATCACCTACTGGACTCAGGAGATCACCTCAATTAATAAACTAGAATGTTACAGAGAATATATACTCGCAAATTACCTCACTAAAATTAAACACAGATAGACCCTAACAATGTACAGACTGAGTGCCCACAGTCTGGAGGTAGAGAGAGAGAGAGAG